>NW_020201794.1:2975-33713 GCF_001531365.2 Cynara cardunculus var. scolymus
CTCAAGCAATAGCTGAACAGCAGACTGGACTTCTTCAGCAAATCCTGGATGCTGTCCGTCAACCAGATCTGGGATCAACATTATTATCATTAACCACCCTGATCAATCAGTGTAAAAAAATGGCATCATAAAAACCATAGACGAGAACAATGTTTTGTTTCTCAAGGGTTTAAACAATAAGTGGACAGAGCTGGCAATGTCTCTACAAGGCAATCAAGACATGGATGGTTGGTCATTACAAGATGTATATGGAACTCTGGCTACATAGAAACAAGCCATCAACAAGAAGAGAATTTATTAGGGCGCCCCTATGGCTCTAGTATCAGAGAAGAATGAAAGCACAAAAAAAAAACACCACCAGAGAAGTAGATAGAAGAAAAGGAAAAAGTAAGGCCTTGATAATTCCGAATGATGCCGAGCCATAACCATTTAACTCTGATGACGACTTAAGTGCATTTGCATGTTCCTTGGCGTTAATCACCAAGGAATTTCAAAAAGAAATGTCAAGAAGCTTTATGAGAGGAGAAGGTACATAGAAGAGAGATTCCAGAAGCATCTGGCTTAGTAGAAGTGTTGATCCTCTCTCTCATTTATTTGATGATAATCTTTTTTACCTTAATCAAAGTATTTATGTTTCTGTTTTCAGTTCCAGCGATCATCACTGAATCTGTTCAGTGATCGCTGAAGAACTTGTAATGTAAAAATAATCAGCTACAACGATACTTCAAGAAAACAAAAATCACACCAAAGAACCTTCAACGAAAGTCGAAGACTGAAACTGAAGATTAGAGACTGGTGAGTACGTGATCTGAAGCGGTATTCAGTGATTATAGCCTTGTCTACATATGTGTGAAGACTACCCAAGCCTCAGCGAATGCTGAAGAGACCTTCAGGTTATTCCAGCATTCAGCGATCAAAAGAAGCTTGTTGAGCACGATTGTTTTTGTCTTGTCCTTACACACACAAAGGACAAACCCATACCCTTTCTAAATATTAGTACGGTACGGAGCCAGTTAGTTGACTCTAGGGGTGAGCATAGGCGGGTACCCGCCCTTTTTGATAGGAACCGTAACCGGCGGTTCTTGAGATATTGGAACCGGAACCGGAACCGGTTAGAGCGGTTCTTGAATTTTTGGAACCGGAACCGGAACCGCCGGGAACCGGTTCCAGTTCTGGGTACCCGCTTCCTAAAATATTAAAATTTTGTTATTTAGAAATAAAAATAAAATATTGCCAAAACACTAAATTAAATAAACAACAATACAAATTATACGAAATAATGGTTACAAATATTGTTTTAACGATTACAAACCATAATAGACTAATAGAAAATGTTCAAAGTTTAACGATTATATATTATAATTGTAAATATTCAAAACTTAACGATTACATACTACGAACTGTAGTTTTGTAGAACTAGAAAGTAGATGAAGAATGAAGATGACCGCGTCATTTGAAGATGTAACTTAATATAAATTTGGTATTGAAAAAAATCAATTATTTTTTTATTGAAAAACAACCGCCGGTTCCGGGTACCCGGGGGGTAACGGTTCCGAAAAACTGAGAACCGGAACCGTTCTCAATCGGTTCCATATTTTAGGAACCGGAACTACTCATATCGGTTCCGGTTCTGCAAACGGGTACCCGATTCCGCTGCTCACCCCTAGTTGACTCTATTACCCACCAACTTTGTGAAAGTATGTCTGCTCATGAATAGGCTTTTGTACTATTCACTGTAGCAAAGGACAAGCCTTCCTCTTAAGGCTTGACACACGTTCTAACCCTACCACGTTGCATTAAATGTGCATTTAATGCAATGGGTATAAATAGATGTGTTCTATCTCCATGCAGAGATACACTCACTCTTCAATCTTAACATACTTACGCTTAAGTAAAAGAACACACACATCTAAGAACAAATACGCTCATCTTCAAGAGCAAGTTAGAATCTCTTTATTGTATTCTAAATAGTTCTTTCCCAAATAGAACTTACTTTCTTCTAAGTCTTTAACATCAAATCTTTTATTTATTTGCTAAGAATTAGTGTGTAACTTTAGATTGTTTAGATAGGTTTATTTAACTTATCTTTCCGCAAACAAACTTGTAAAATCTGTATTGATCCTTCTTCATCAATATATATTTTAAATTTGAAAAGTTTTCTGTGTTTGTATTCACCCCCCCCCCTTCTACAAACTGTCGTACACATCTTGTAGACCTTAAAGGGGCCAACAAGTGGTATCAGAGTAGTGTTTTATTTTCTCCAGTTGTTTTCTACATTATATTATCTCCTTCTTTAGATAATTACTCTCTTGCCAAACCTCCCCGATTTATCCGAGACAACTTTAGTCTCTGGAAGAATCAGATGTCCCTCTTTCTGGAAGGTGTGGATCCTGAAATTCCACACTACATAGAAAATGGACCATATGTACCATTTGCTATTTCTTCGGCTGTTCCTAAAATAGCTACGACTGTCGTGATTCCTGAACGGCAGATTCCATAGCTCTCTCACCAATGGAGCGATAAAGACAAGAAGAAAATAGCTATAGACACTCGTGCTAGGTCTATAATAGCTATGTCTCTTCCTGATGACATTTATCACTCTGTGATGAAACTTAGAACCTCCCAATCCATGTGGGACACTTTATGTGTTCAATATGAAGGAACCTCTCAGGTTCAAGAATCAAGGAAGATTAACTTAGTAAGGCAGTATGAAAGCTTTCTTTGTGGAAAGACTGAGACACTGTTTGAAATACATCAATGTTTTAATTCTCTTCTTATTGATCTTAGGACTGTAGGCAGGGGATATTCTAATTCTTAAACTTTAACTAAGTTTCTAGAATGACTTTTTGGAATCTTGGGACACTTATTCCATGTGTCTCAAGATGTCCCATGACATGTCCTCTCTCTCTTTCTACTCTTTATGGGATCTT
Source organism: Cynara cardunculus var. scolymus (assembly GCF_001531365.2). NCBI lineage: Eukaryota > Viridiplantae > Streptophyta > Magnoliopsida > Asterales > Asteraceae > Cynara > Cynara cardunculus. The sequence continues at coordinate 5,906 of NW_020201794.1, forward strand.
ACTTAATCATGAGCAATCTCTTCAGCTGAAAAAGAATCTGATCAAAGGTTCCAGAGAAATGAAAAGAGCTCCTCATTAGCTTTGATCTCTGAAGAAGCTTCAACTGAAACCCCTTCTTCTTCTTCTTTTTTCTTCTTCTCTTTCTCATGTTGTTATTACAGAGTTAGATTCTACTAACTCTGAGGATGTATCAGAATCTGATCTTACAGATTTTGATAACTCCCTAGCGTTATTGACTAAATCTTTTAAAAGATTCGCCAACAAAAGCAACTTCCGCAGATCTCCCTCGCTGACCTTAAAGGAAAAGCCAAAGTCTGATAAAATAGACAAGGGTTCAGTGATCTGCTACAAGTGTCACCGCATAGATCACTTTGCAGGTGAATGTAGATCCAAGAAGACTGCGACGCCATCTAACAAAACCCAATCCTCCTTCAGGTCCAGGGATGATAAATACCTGAAGTTGAAGGAGAAGTACAAGAAGATGAAGAATCACCAGTGAAAGGCGAAGGGTCTTGTTGCTGAAGAGCATGTTGGGCTGATTCATCTAATGAGGAAGATATGGCCTATCTCTGCTTAATAGCCAAGGATGTCAAATAAGATGTTTCAGAGACATCTACTTCAAATGATCCCTCATCCTCTTCTCCTGCTCAGGTATGTATCCGGAATGAACCCTCTCCTCCTCCTCCTCCTCCTCCTCATCATCACCATCTTCTTCTTCTTCTAGCCTTTCTGCACTAGACACGTTGACGATGAATCTTTACAAGGCCTTTAATGGCAAATCTAAAGCAGAAATGGTTAATCTTGATTTTCAAGAATAGTTGAAGATTTGTCATTCTAAGATCAAGGAGCTGACCAAGGTTGAAGAAAACCTAAAGGATCGGGTCATTGTAAACCAAGCCATCACTGTTGAACGCGATCAGGCTATCGTTGAGCGTGAGCAAGCAATCGTTGAACTCAAGGCTGAGAAGGCTACCATTGAAGGATGGTGCAAAGCCTCTGTCAGAGCCTCTGAGATCATCAACGCTCAGATCCCAGCCAAGATAAAGACTGGTCTAGGATTTTCCTATGATTTGGAAGAATGTGTCACTAACAGGTCCATGCTCAAGTTTTGTACCTTTGTCTCTTCTAATCCTGACACTTCTTCATCTCAGTCTTCTTTAACTGAGAGTTATCTTGATGGAACTCCTTTGAGTTTAGATTGCAAAGACAAAGGTAAATTCATTGTCATAACACCTCTTCCCAAGAAGTCTAACAAGTCTAATAGATCTAGATCTATTCCTTCAGCTTGTAAACCTTCTTCTTCTTCATTAGGGACTAAAAAATCTGAACCCTCTCAGAAGTTAAGTCTCAATTCAAGGTGAATGTTTCACCTAAGGACTTCAAATCCTCAAAAGTTCCTCCAATAACTAATGAGAAGGGAATCCTTGGAACTAATTAGAACTCTTCCCTTGTGACGTATGTTGTTTGTGTAACCTCTGGCTCAACACATGGGCCAGATTCACTCCTTGTTCCAAGGACACCTTCTTTCTCGACTTGTTTGATGTTGGTCGGGGAAGAATTTCCAGCAGATCCTCGTGGTTCTCCTTGAGGAGAATCCACTACTGTTGTTCTGTCATGAAGAGTATCCAAGGCAAGTTCAGAGCCAGCCAGAGGACTCTCCATGAGTGAACAAGAAGGTTGATCGAGAACCTCTATGTCTTGTGCACCTAATCCTTGTTATGAACAAGGTGGGGAAACTCTATGTGCAGAGAAACGAATTCTTTTGTGGGGGATAGTGGCGTGATATGGGAAGACATATCACTTATTCTTTCAAAGGTTGCACCCTTTTGAGAGGGTGTTCCCTGAGGTGTGGCTTCCCTTTGGCTTTCATAACCAGAGGCAAATACGACCTCTGGTTGGTTTGGCTGGTGATGGTTCGAGGTGTGCACCTCTGTTTCAATGACGTTTGTGTCTCAACCACCGAAGTCAGATGATTTGTTTGCATTGGGAGTTGGGGTGGTGACACGTATGTGCGTATTTACCCTAGGCTGCTCTGGCTCACCCTGAGGCAGAGCAGCTTCTGTACCTCCTCCCTCTTCTCCTTCTTCTTCTTCCTACTCACTCTCTTCTTCTTCCTCCTCACTCTCCTCACTTGAAGTATAAGACCTAGCAGCATCATCAAAGTGCTCTTGGTCATCCTCTTGGTTAGAACTAGAGGATTGTTTCAAGCCCCGATTAGCTTCTTCCTCTGCTTTAAGTCTGGCCTCTTCCCTTAGGCGAGCAATCTCTGCCTGTCGAGCTCTCACTGCTCGTTCTTCCTCTTCTCATACACAAGCAAGTTATGCCAATCTGGCTTGCTCTGCTCGATCCTCATCTTCCTTTTTCTTTCTCTCCCTCTCCCACTCTTTTTTTCTTTGCTTCCTCTTTTTTTTTTGTTTCTCCCTCTCTTTCTCTAATCTCACTGCCTCTTCCTCTGCCTAAGGCCTTAGAGTGTCCTCTGTTCTCTCTTCCTCTTCAGTTATTCCTATACGTGATGGGGTTGGAGGCACTGGTTCTAGTGCCTCGCGTACACGTCTGTACGCTCTTCTTACCTCCCTCGTCTTCATATACGCAAAGAGCTTCTTTGGAATGGGTCTTTCTGCCGCATATCCCTCTTTGTTGACAGTTGGCTTGTAGTGGGTGAGCATGTTCATTTTGTGCATGGGCAGACGACCCACATCAATGTTGTTGTTGTCAAGAACAGGCCTTAGGATAAGACCCAAGAAGCGTGGAAACAGCAGAGATAGTAATTCCTTTCCTTTGGCCACCTCTTCACATTTCTTGGCCACAGCAGCCTTGAACTCTGTGTAGAGTATCAAGGAGTAATCCAGGGACAGATCGAAGAAGATACCGTACATAATTTGAAGGATTTTGGTGGAGCACATGTCTAAGCTCCCAATCTTCCCAGTCAATGATCTGTTGACCAATGTGAACAGTGTGTTCCACATTGGAGGTAAGTATTGGCGACGGTATTGAGACGGGTACTGGATAGCTTTGTTGTATCCCAAAATTTTCAGAAAAGCAACGATATCATCCTCAGATAGAAGAGGGGCGTACTCATCAAGCCCTAGGTCCATTTTTGTAGGGATTTTAAGAACGCGGGAAAATAGGGACATGGATATGCGAACAGTGAAGAATTCCTTTGAAGATGAGACATAAAAGTCTCCAACGATCCCTCTTTGGGAGTCAGTGATGGTGCAAGATTGCCAAAATTCTTGGATATACCTTTCAGGTACAAGGTCATCGTTGTTTGTCAATGCAGGGTTCAAAAAGTGGTTTTGAAGGATGTTTATGACTGGATGGTATTTTTTTATCAAAGCTTTCGAGAGAAAGGTGGAGGGCATGGTTATTTGGCTTGATTGGAAGAGAAACCAAGTTTTGACTGGTTTTCTCAACAGTTTTCAGGGTAGTGGTGTGGGTTTGTGAGTTTCCAGATTCGGAAGACGACATTGTTGTAGGTTCTTGGTTAAAAAAAGGTTGGAAAAACTAGGGTTTTCAAGAATCGGTTCTTCATTCTTAAAATAGATTTGGGGAAAGGGTTTGTATGACTTACTCGACAAACGTGATGAAGATTCAATCACTGAATGGAGTTCCAGAAACTGGTTTGAAATCTTGAAGGAGAAACGATGGCGTTTGGAGCGTTGTAGACGACGAGTTCTCTTGTAATTCTTTGTAAGCGTAAAAAGAAATTTGGGGGAAAATAAATTGTTTAAATAGAAAAAGAATAAAGCACTCGAGTGAATGCGCCCCAATCGTCAGATAAAACTGAAGCGGTTTTTCTCACAGCCTGTGGGTGACTGCCACGTGGATTGCCAGCTGCAAGTGGCGCCTCCCGGGTTTGAAAAATTAAGCATACAGGCGGTGACGCTTAGTAACATGACAACTATTTAAAAATATTTAAAAAATAAAAACCGTACGCCTTCTTAATAAAATAATATATTTTAAATTTTCAAAAAAAATTAACAAGTGTATATACTCTGGTTTGTGTAAAATAGCAACCATTAAACAGAAGCTCTGTATGGGAGTACAGAGTTGTTGTATTTAAATTGTTTTTAGAGATTTTGAAAAAGGAACCGGAGTATTACATAAAAGAAAATAACAAACCTTAGGATCTCATATAGAGACGCATGGTTGTACTATACATGTCCTCTGTTTAGAAAACTTGCTATGTTTAGAGGCAGAGGTTCTATATAGTACATACAGAGGCTCTGTCCTATAATCAATGAAGTTTGAAGCAGAGGCTCTGTATAGTACATACAGAGGTTCTGTGTGATGATGATCTAATGCTCCCCCTCGACTTGAGCTCTACTTATCTGCTCCCCCTTGAACTATGCTTGGATCATATATGATAACTATTGCACAAGCATGGCGAACAAGGTACAGAGGCTCTGTATCACAAGACAACTAGGACTTGAGCAAGAGGCTCTGTCTCATGGGTCAATACAAATAAACACAACAAAAACAAAAGTATGAAAAAGGGATGCAGAGGCTCTATATAGTACATACAGAGGTTCTAGCTTAGTTGGTACCCAACTTGCTAACCAAAAAGTTAAATCTCTTTACATCAAGAGCTTTTGTAAATATGTCAGCAAGTTGTAAATCTGTACTAACAAAAAACATTTCAATCGTACCTTTCTCTACATGGTCCTTGATGAAATGGTAGTGAACATCGATGTGCTTTGTTTTTTAATGTTGCACAGAATTGGCTGTGATTGCAATAGCACTTTCTGAGTCACACAGGATTGGAATCTTGTCAAACTCAACGCCATAGTCTTTCAGTTGAGTTTATATCACTTGGGAACAGCAACTGGCTGTAGCTACATACTCTGCTTCGGCTGTGGAAGTAGAGACGCAGTTCTCCTTCTTTGAGGTCCAGCTTATGAGCTTGTCTCCTAGTAATTGGCAGCTCCCTGATGTACTCTTTCGAAAATACCGTCCTCCCTCTGTTTTTACTTGCAAGCCGAGGAAGAATGTTAATTCCCCCATCATGCTCATTTCAAACTCACTCTTCATCAAAGCAGAGAACTTATCACAGTGCCTCTGGTTTGTTGAACCAAAGATAATGTCGTCCACATAGATCTATACTAAAACCATCTCACCTTTATACCTCTTAATGAACAAAGTAGTATCAATTTTACTTTTTTTCAAAACCATTTGACAAGAGAAAAGACGAGAGACGTTCATACCAGGCTCGAGGTGCTTGCTTAAGTCCATACAGAGCTTCGTCCAAGAAGTAGACATACTCTGGATGTATGGAGCTTTCAAAACCCGAAGGTTGTTGAACGTAGACTTCCTCCTTCAGCTTACCATTCAAGAAGGCTGACTTAACGTCCATTTGATAGACTCGGAATCCCTTATGAGCAGAGAAGGCTAAGAACAAGCGTATAGCTTCTAGCCTTACTACTGGCACAAAGGTCTCGTCATAGCCTTTTGCTACAAGCCTAGCTTTATTCCTCACAACGATCCCATCCTCATCCTTCTTGTTCCTGAAAACCCATTTACAACCAATTGCAATTTTATCCTTTGGTAAAAGTACAAGAGTTCATACCTAATTCCTTTCAAATTGTTGAAGCTCTTCTTGCATGGCGTCAACCCAACTCGGGTCTTGTAGGGCTTCATGGACTTTCTTAGGCTCTACCATGCTTAGAAAGCTTACAAATAAACATTCATTAGTTATGGCAGCCCTTGTCTTCACACCGCTTGAAGGTTCACCAATGATCTGGTGAAGAAGATGATCCTTGGTCCATCTTATTGCTGGGACAGATACAGAGGTTGGGGATGTTTGATCACGTTCCATAGGCATATTTGGCATTTGGCTCGTTGATGGTGAAAAAGGTTCTGTATGCTCCCCCTTGGATGATGGTACAGAGGAACCAGGTGCAGAACCAGAGGTGTTATGCTCTGGCTCTTCAAAATTGGGCTCTGATGCAGAGCTTGTTTGCTCTGGTTATGGATTGGCATGATCACCAGAGCAAGCAAAGGTGTGTGAAGGACCAAAGTCATATGTACTTTTCGTGTGTGGTTCTTCACTTACACGGGCAGATTCATCTCTTGGTGTACGTACAGAAATGTCTTCATCGCCATAGAAGTCTTCAAATAAGAGCTTGAGTTCCAATTCCCTTGACTTCATTTGAGAATTGGAAGTCTGATTGTTAAGCTCGAGTCCAGAGCTGAAGTACTCTGAAGTCACTAGTTCTTTATCGTCGAACGAGACGTTGATGTTTTCCATGACGGTCTTGGTTCGTTGATTGAAGACTCTATATGCCTTGGCTTTTGTGAAGTAACCAAGGAACTTTCCTTCATCGGCCTTCTTATCAAACTTGCCAAGTTGATCATGATCATTCAGGATGAAGCATCTGCAACCAAAGACATGTAGAAACTTAACATTAGGCTTTCTTTGGTTGATTAATTCATAAGGCGTCTTCATATGCCTCTTCACCATCGTTGCTCTATTTTGAATAAAGCAAGCAGTAGAGATGGCTTCAACCCAAAAATGGGTTGGAAGACCAGAGCTTGCTAGCATGGTTCTCGTTGCTTCGACCAGTGTTCGATTCTTTCTTTCTACGACACCATTTTGCTGTGGTCTCCTTGCGGCATAGAAGTTCTAAGTTATGCCCTATGTGTCTAAGTACGCATCAATCTTTGCGTTCTTAAACTCTGTTCCATTATCACTTCTCAGCTTTTGAATTTTGCTTTGTAGAAGTACTTGAATCTTGGTCATCAACTTGATCAGCAGCTCTGGGACATCTGATTTCTGCCTTACAAACTCAATTCAAGTATATCGTGAGTATTCATCAATTAAGACTAGAATATACTTATTACCAGACAAGCTCTACACAGAGATTGGACCACAAAGATCCACATGAAGCATATGATGAGGTCTGACACAGGACACATCTGTCTTTGTTTTGTGGGATGCTCTTTTAAGCTTTCCCATTTCACATGCAGAACAGAGATGGTCCTTTTTGAACTTTATGGCAGGAAGTCCATCAACCAGATTATTCTTCACAAGCTTCTCTATATTTTGGAAATTTAGGTGAGACAACTTGTGATGCCAAAGCCAAGCTTCTTCACACTTGCGAGACACGAGACAGAGAGCCTCTGAATTATCTCCTGGTGAGAAGTTCATGAGATATAGATTTCCCTTTCTTTTGGTTCTTAGCAACTCCTGACCTGATTCTGACATAATGGAGCAAGCTTCCTTTTGGAACTTGACATTGTAGCCAGAATTACATAGTTGATTTATGCTCAGAAGATTATGTTTAAGCCTAGAGACATAAGCAACCTTAGAGATAGAAACCTTACCTTGTAGAAGATCTCCATATCCCTTTATCTCTCCTTGCATGTTATCCCCAAAAGTTACTTTTCCTCCAATCTTCTCTCTGTATGAGGAGAGCAACTTCTTATTGCCGGTCATGTATCTCGAGCATCCGGAGTCGATATACCAAATGTCCACATGCGGCTTCTGCAAAACAAATTATAGAGAAACATTCACAATTATGAACACATTTTGAATGGCAAAATAATTTATTAGATTTAAAGAACATATTATTACAATCATTCCTAGCATTGGTAGTTCTAACAAACTTCCTATCTAGATCTGATTGTTTTGACAATGAATGAGTTTTCTCTGTTTTCTTCTTTCCTACTCCTTTGGCCTTCAGAGGCCTCTCTGAAATAGAGGAATTAATATTAAAGCATGCAACGGATTTTCCCTTATGTTCTGGAGTGAACTTAATTGGCTTAGATTTAGAAATTGATCCCTTCTATGCAAAAGAAATACACTTTGTACTCTTTACCCTGTATTCAAACTTGGGAGCGGATTTAGCACTTGATGTCATGCTTACACGGCCAGAAACTAGGAGAATCTTTTTTCTCAATAGGGGGAGTTTTGCAACCTCAGGTTCTTTGGCTACAATCTCTGTCTCAACTTGCTCTTTAAACGAGTCCACCTCTGACTCGGAGTCAGAGTCAAGAAAATCCTTGTGTGAATATCGAAATACTGAGGTATCATTAAGAACTTGAGATTCTCGTATGCATGAGCTAGAAGCTTCTTCCGTCTTTTGTCTTGTGGGACTTTCAAAAGTATATGAGGAGTTACGCTCAGAAGAATCTGCATGACCTTTAGGAGGATAATTCAAGGCCTCAAACAAATCTTGCACGAAAACCTGTCTTATCGTTTCTATGAAGTCATCCAATAATTTAGGATCCTGAGTTTTAAGAAAATTTTTTGTGGATGAACTCTTGATTTCTTCTGGTTCAGGTTTGACAACCTCACTCTCAGTCTTAAGATTTTCGAGATTTGTAGACCCAAAACAAAAAATCTCATTTGTCTTCTGTATGCATTTTAAATCGACATGCGGCACACATTTTGAAGAGTAAGAGATATTTTTAAATTTCAACCTTGGAGTTCTGGCTCCACTTTCAAGCCTACATCTTTTGAATGGTGAAGCTGTATACAAAATAGGAAAATCTAGTTTTTGTTTTTCGCCCAACCTAAACACAAATTCAAGAGTAGTTTTCTTTTGCCAGGTGAGGTCTAGGTCTGCATAACCTATCCCTGCTTTATCTTGTTTGAATTTACTTTTTCATACACCTACTAAGCGTCTTGATATTTCTTGATCAAGAGTTCTTTTCTTTGTAAGCTCTGGTGTAGGAACTCCATTTCCTTTTGAAAATAATCTTTTAGGGCCTCAAAGTTTAATCTGTCACATTCTTTTTCTAGAAGCTCTATTTCTTTCTTCTTTATTTCCGCTTTTAATTCTAAGCACTCTGATTTCAGACTTGTTTCAATGGAACGTTTTGTTTGCAAAAGTTATTCATTTTCCACTAATAACTCTTATTTCTCTACAGTTAGCAACTTTGTCTCTCGTTCAAAAAATAATTTTTCTTTTTCCAAAGATTTTCTTTTGGATTTTTCGACAGAGAGCTTTTGTTGTAGGTTGACGAAATCATTTGTCAAAGCAGAGATACTTTCTTCCAGGTCAGAATGACAATAGCCAGAGATGGAACATACCTGTGAGTTGGAGTCAGATCCATACTCTTCTCTGTCATTCTCAACAGCCATCCCATAGAAATTGGCTTGATCTTCTTCTTCAGACGACGAGTCAGAGACCCATTTCTCCTGTACAGCCATGAGGCTCCTTTGTGATCGATTGTACTTGTGCTTGTTTTTATAGTACAGTTCGTCTTTTACCAAATGGCCACTGTACTCTTTGGAGTAGTGCCCCATCTTACCGCATCTGAAACATCAAACACCTTGCTTCTTCTGGTCTGATGGCTCTTCCTTCTTCTTGTTTAAAATAGAGGGAGAGTTCCTTCCTTCGAAAGTTTTGCCTCTGCTTCGATCTCTCTGTCTTCCTTGCTTTTCGAAGACCTTCTTCCCAAACTTCCTTTGGAATTCCTTGATGATCAGGGCCAAGGATTATGCAAAGGCACTTATGTCATCGTCTTCAAAGCTATGTCTTCTTCATCACTCTCCATGATGAGAGCCTTATTTCTCTTCCTCCTTTCATCTTTGGATCTTCTCTCTCTATGTGGTTGGCTAGATCCTGTCTCTTTTGAATCAGAGACAAGAGCCAGAGGTCCACCCAGAGCGACCTTGGCTTTCTGCACCTCTTGTTCTTGAGCTTGCAGAGTCCCATATACGTCGTGCAACGTCCATTGCTCTAGATCTTGATTCTCCTGAAGAGACATCGTTAGGTTTCCCCATTCTGCATTCAATCTTTTCAAGAAGAGTATGTTGTTCTCCTCTTGAGTTCTGATCACATCACACTTGCGGCATTTATTGATCAGAGTATTAAACCTGTGATAAGTCTGTTCTAGAGACTCATCGGGAAGCGCCTGAAAGCTGTTGTACTCATTCAAGCATTGAGCATGACGGTTTTTCTTCAATTTATGCCTCCTTCCAACTGGTTTGTCAGTTGATCCCATAGATCCTTGGCAGAGTCGCACACATCAAGAGATTGAAAAATCTCATTGGGGAGTGCCATGATCAAAAGCCTTTTGGCTTTTTGATCCACCTCCACTCTGCGTTTGTCTTCATCGTTCCAGTCACGACGAAGTTTTGGTACTCGCCTGGCAGGTACCTCAATCGTATCACCAGCAGCAGCAATATGAGGAATAATGTTCGTAGGGACATAGGGACCATTTAAAATTGACTCATAGAGTTCGAGGTCAAGACCCTCATAAAAATTTATCATCCGAATTTTCCATTGGGGCTATTCTTCTCTGATGAGAGTAGGAGGTTTGGTCAACAAACCAAAACTGTACATGGAGTTCCATGATTGAGACGACATTTTTGATTAAAAATTTTGAGAAGAAGCTTGACGAGAAAGATGATTGACAAAAAAATGATTTCCAGATTACGTAAAAGCAAACGTTGTAAACTGAGAAAAATAGGAGTGAAATTTCTTTTAGAACAAATAATCAAAAAGAATAAAGAGTAGAATCCAGACGGATATCGATCGACTAATCAATGAATTTGATTAGCAGACTCTGATACCAATTGTTGGAACCCAGATACTCTTAATTTGTTGAAAACACAGTTTATAAATAATAAGAATGAAAAACCAACAGTGTTTCAAGAATGATTAAACGAAATATTCAAAGTGAATATAAGAACAATGAAAAGACTTGAATATGTCGAATGCTTTTATTGGTGAATATAAAGAATAATCAAAGAAAACTTAATCTCATAATAATTAGGTATAGTATAAGTCGGCTCTCTCAGGTTATTTGAACCTGGGGAGGAAGCCCCCTTATATACGCCTTGGTCTAACAACTATGCCATAAAATAGGCTTGAAACTCTGAGCTGACTAGTCTGCATCCTTATCTTTGACTTCCCTTGAAAAGTGGAGCAGACTTGGTCAAGGCACCTCAAAACTGTTAGACGCTTGCGAGAATGTCTAGACTTGCACTCGCGTTCCATGGAGAAAATAGCCAAAAGCTCTACATGAACATACAGAAGCTCTGCATGTACTATGCAGAGGCTCTGGGTCCTGGAGTTGTAGCTTAGTGTCAAGCGCTTATGCTTTTTGGCGCATAAGGCTTGATCGTCCACGGGGATAGAGCGTGGGCTCTGTATCAATAAAACCTTCACTCTTGAGTAAGAGCTCTGGTTCTTGATCTTCTGCATGGGAGCTCTTAGTCCAGACCGCTTCAATAGACTAAGTCCTATTGACTAGAGTAAGAAATTTCTTACTTACACTTTCACAGGATGGGGTCTAACAGAACCTTTCATATTCAGTGATTCAAATGTTTTTAAATGTCAGTTTCAGTGATTCTCTTATCACTGACACTAAAGTCTTAAACTATCATTGAAGTCTTTCTCTCTACAGTGATCAAAATGTTTTAAAAAGGGTCTATTCAGTGATTCTTCTAACACTAAATGATCTCTAAAAACCTTTTCGTTTATAAAAGAAATAGTTAATGAACCGTCTTTATGACGATATTCTCTGTTTACAATGCGCAATGCTTTGGGATGTGCAAAAAGGTCTGTCATATGCGACCTCAGTTAATGCCATCCAATCATGGATGAGAACGTGTCATCTTTTTCATCATGGCCTTTTCCTCAATCGTCGTCTTTTTCTCTCTTCTATCTCGTTTCTCTCTCCTCCTACCTATAATTATGAGATATCTTCCTCATATTTTTCTTTACGCTTTCAAAAACTCTAGACGAACCTCTGTCCTTTTGCAAGCAAGAACGAAAGCATCTACAAACTCTTTCGACCTTCTTCATCTCTAAAGAACTAAGGTCGATACCTTCTTCGTTTTCTTATCTATTCTTATTTTATGAAACATATATTTGTTGTTTTAAGAACTCTGTTCTCTTAAAAACAAATATAGTGATTATTAGCACATCTTCTTTCTTGGTTATAATCATGTTTCATCAACTACATTCTACTTGAAAAACCCTAATACTTCTTCAAATATTTTTCAAAAGAAGTTTTTTCTTTGAAACTTAAAAACTATACACAACTCTTGGTTTACTAACATACTGTTTGTTTTTTATTTCTTACCAAAAGCAGATGGCTGCCAAGAATGTTAACTTCACAGTCGACGAAGTTTCCTTCAAGACTAACAATCACGTTGCCTTGTTCGAAATCCCCTCCAACAAAGCCTTCTATGAGTAAGCGGATGACTTCCTTAAACGATTGTCTCTTGCATTTGCCCTTAACCATGAGCCCATCATGGTTAAAGAAGCTCTTCAGTAGTTCTGGTTCACTGCTGAAGTGGTGGAACTTGAAGACAAAAACGGTCATCAAGTGGAGAAGATATCCTTCACTTTCAATCGCATAACCGTGAACTTTGGAGTTGCTACCATGAAGCAAGCTCTTCCCCTCCCTAGGGGCCCCCCTTCGACAGCGAGCCCTTCACTTCCGAGATTATCAAATGTCTGGATGCTATTGGCTATCAATGGCCACTGAAGAAGGACTCTAATGATCCAATTAAACTCTAATGATCCAATTAAGTCCTTATCTAAAATCGAGAAAAATAGGATGTTAGCTATCTGGCAATACCTATTCTCTCATTTTATCCAGTCAATGGGTGCAAAGACTGGAGGACAGGACCAGGCTTCCCGTATTGCCCTGACGATTGGAGTTTCTGTAATTCAGCGTCGCAACATAAATTATGTTGCGGTCATTTTCGATGACTTGGTGCAAAAGATGAACAGGCGCTAGCAAGAAAAGGTGGTGCCATACACCAGGTTCCTCTCCATGGTTTTTGCAAAAATATTTGCATAAAAATATTCCAAGGAACGAAACCTCCAGGTATGTAGGCTTGGATCCAGGATTCTGGATCATAAGCTTAGGGAAGGAGACGTTGCACTTTCTTCCATAGTGCCTTTCTCTCCCTTTTCTCCTCAAGTGGTGAAGACAAAGGAAAACCCCCCCTTGCGTCTAGCCCATCCACTAAAACCTCTTCAAAATGACCTACTCAACCAACTCTTGGTTCTCATCAGAGAGCCAAGAAGGCCAAAAAAGGGACAGCCACATCTCTGGCTGAGACCTCTCGAAAGGTTTCAGCTATTGAAACTAGCCTTAACCCTGAGGCACCTTCAGCTAACCTCCCTAACTCTTCAGTGGTACCTACCCCAACCGCCTCAGTGATCCAAATCACTGAAGGTGTGAAAATCAGTGCCCGCCACCGCTGACCACCCACAAGTCCTCTCAGTCATCTTCTCTTCTCATCCTTCTTTGGTCGCTACACGTGTTCATGACTCATCAGCGAATGTCCTCCCTGATGATGAAACACACACCACTGGACCTGAGGTTGATCCTTTCGAGGCTCCTCAGTATACAGATGCTCATCCTGTCGAGGGCATTATAGAGCAAGCCAGTGTCAATCCTTTGGATGTCACTGATGGCCCCTCGGGTATTCCATCATCCTACCCTTTCTTTTTCACGAACCTTGAGCCTCTCTTAGCTCACTTTCATTCTCCTACAGGTCTTTCTATGGATGACGCCATTGAAGAGCATAAGGATAACGCGATTGACGAAGATGACGAGGATTATGATATGGCATCTGACGTCAAACTCCTCCTTTCAGCCATCGATACTATCTTCTGCAAGATGATTGAAGTACATCGAGATATGCCTCGCAAGGCAAACATTGATGCGGACCTCTCAGCTGTCAAAGCTGACATTCAAGAAGTTAGGAGTCACCTCTCGACTCTTCATGAGGTTGTTCGAGCCAATGATGAAACCATTGTTGTTCTCTCCAGCAGGGCTGATGACGCTCAGGCTCAGTCTCTACAGCTGGCAGAGCTTCTCCAACAGATCCTGGATGTTGTTCGTCAATCAACACCAGTGATCCCGCTATCTTTCACCGTTGATGACCATGCTCAGCTCCATGAGACTCGCGAAGCGATGACAAACCTAGCCAGCGCTCTGTCGTGGCTAGAGGAAATGATGGTTCTCCAGCATCAATGCGTGGACGAACTCTCTGGCCTATACTCTCAAGTCTTAGCCAGAGAGGGGGAGATAAGGTCCAACGCTATTGGACCATCTGTTGCTCCAGCAATCCATGATGTTGAAGCTGAAACTCCTAGAGCTGAAGCTGAGATTGCCCATGCTATCCCAACCTCCGGTGAAGCTGTTACAACTGAGGAAGTTGATGTCATCCCTCAGAATGATAACCTTTCCATCACCTATGCACCTGTTGCTGGTGATGTGGAAGAAGAAGCTGATGAAGAAGATGATGATGAAGATGATGAACCTGATCTTCCAGACTCCGGCAGTGACCTTGATGACGATGATGATGACGATGATAAAGATAACTTCATCATTCAGTATCAACGCCCAACAACCGCCACCAAAGGAGTCGCCCTCAGGGATTCTACTTCCCAGGGGGAGCAAAGGGAAGAAGAGTCTGCTCCTTCAAAGAATCAGGACCCTAAGTTGAAAGGTAAAAGTGTCATTGAAGAAGGAAACCTGAAGGTATTATTCAAAAACCCTCAACCCTTATATGAAGACTCTACCTCTCAGGTAGTTGTCACTTCCTTGTATCAACTTCATATTCTTTCTACTACCTGCGATCGACTAGAGTGGGTCCCTGATAACTCTATCTCCAGTTCTCCTACCGACCAGCAGATGGCTAGCTTAAGGAGTCACTTGACTAGACTAGAGTAAAAATCCCTCTTCGTACCTCTAGTGATGGTGAGTTTGACTTCCTTTTTGAAACTGAAATACTCTAGGAAATAAGAGCTGAAGAAGAACTAGACCTTCAGAAGAAGCAGACTGAGGACAGCCTAAAGCTAGCCAAGTCACTAGCTGAAAAGGTTCTTCCAAAAAGAAAGTCCAAAAAGAAGTGAACTATGTCCAAGCCCAAGCTAAGCTACTCTCTCTTGCAGAAGCTGAACATGAGAAAAATCTGAAGCTGGTTGAGCGAGACAAGCGCTGGAGCAAAGCAAAGCTAAAAAAGAGAATCAGTCCTCACCTGATCAAGAGCGTCAGTATCAGCGGACGATCCAAAGACGGTGGAACTCTTCTCTCAATGCTCATCACCAGGGACAATGTCGATGTCGTTACCAAGTACCCTTCCTACCTTGGCCAATATGAATACAACGAATAGCTGGAGATCAGACAAGCCATTCAGCGATCCAAGTCCAGACATAAGCCGATTATCGAAGACATTATCAACGATCTCATCAAAAGGATGTCCATGTATGTCGTAGTCCCTGACAAGCTTTCTCTAAAGAAGGAAGGAAGGAAGAAAAGACTCTCCAGTCCTAATGATGGACCATCCCTAAGGAACGAACATGAAACAAGGTTCTCCTTAGATGAGGTCCTGAAGGAACACGAGAGTATAGACATCTCTATGTTGAATCTTGATTTGCCAGAGAAGGGTCCTTATATACCCAACTCTGTGTACTTCAAACCTGAGTTAGGAATCATATTCCTTGACTATGAAGGTGAAGTAAGATTTCATAGAATGTCTGAGTTACATCTATGCCTGATGGGACATCTGGTTTATCTCATGTTCTAGATAGGTGATAACTTGCAAGGAAAAGTTGTGGACTAAAGGATACGAAGAGAATTTCTATGTCGAAAGAAGCTTGGAGAAGATGTACCTGATTATATCTATTTAGACGACTTAGACTAGTTTATTTTTCTTTGTAATATTGTCCACGTATTGTAATCTACTTACTATGTCTACTTTCAGTGATTAATCTTATGTTCTGTAAGTTGTAGACATGTACTGAACACCTTGTAATATTTCCTTTGAAAATAATATAAGTTTTTTTGTGCATCACTAAAAAAGATCCCTGAAAAAAGTAATAGAGACACAAGTTTATGAGTTCCATTGTTACTTTTTATATTCACTAACAACCTATAAGTCAGTGAATAAGCTTTCAGTCTCAGTTTCCATTCTTGTAACTTTTCTTAAATGTAACTTAAGAAAATTCTCTAAGTAAAGACTAACTCGCTGAAAAAGATCCCAAAATAGTTAAAAGGGACATGTACTTTATATGTTACTTTTCCTTACTATTATTTGATAAGACAACTTTCTTTATGTTGTCTTGTTGTCATCAAATAGGGGGAGATTGTTGATCCTCTCTCTCATTGATTTGATGATAATCTCTTTTACCTTAATCGAAATATTTATGTTTCTGTTTTCAGTTCCAGCGATCATCACTGAATCTGTTCAGTGATCGCTAAAGAATTTGTAATGTAAATATAATCAGCGACAACGATACTTCAAGAAGACAAAACTCACACCAAAGAACCTTCAGTGAAAGTCGAAGACTGAAACTGAAGATTAGAGAGTGGCGAGTACGTGATCTGAAGCGGTATTCAGTGATTACAGCCTTGTCTACATATGTGTGAAGACTGCCCAAGCCTCAACGAATATTGAAGAGACCTTCAGGTTATTCCAGCATTCAGCGATTAAAAGAAGCTTGTTGAGCACGATTGTTTTTTTCTTGTTCTTAACCACACACAAAGGACAAACTCATACCCTTTCTAAATATTAGTACGGTACGGAGCCGATTAGTTGACTCTGTTACCCACCAACTTTGGGAAATGATGTATGCTCATGAATAGGCTTTTGTACTATTCACTGTAGCAAAGTACTAGCCTTCCCCTTAAGGCTTGACACGCGTCCTAACCCTACCACGTTACATTAAAAGTGCATTTAATGCAATGGGTAAATAGATGTGTTATATCTCCATGCAGAGATTCATTCACTCTTCACTCTTAACTTACTTACGCTTAAATAAAAGAACACACACATCTAAAAACAAATACGCTCATCTTCAAGAGCAAGTTAGAATCTCTTTGTTGTATTCTAAACAGTTCTTTCTCAGATAGAACTTACTTTCTTCTAAGTCTTTAACAGCAAATTTTTTTCTTTATTTGCAAAGAATTAGTGTGTAACTTTATATTGTTTAGATAGGTTTATTTAACTTATCTTTCTGCAAACAATCTTTTAAAATATGTATTGATCCTTCTTTATCAATATATATTTTAAATTTGAAAAGTTTTCTATGTTTGTATCCATCCCCCCTTCTACAAACTGTCGTACACATCTTGTAGACCTTAGCGAGACCAACAAGAAGCAATATAAACACTACCAGAGGGAAGAGATAAAAGAAGAAAATAAAGAGGTCAAGAAAGGAGGGCCAATGTAAAACCCAATTTTTTTAAATATATAAATAATATTATATGAGCCTTTAAATATTTTTTTATTAAATTCATTTATAGTGTTAAAATATTTACATAATTAATTAAAGGAAATTATTGTAGAAAACTTAAATAAATAATGAAAAGAAAGACAAAAAGAAAAATAAAATAAAATAAAATAGTTTTCTTTTATTATTGGACCAAAAATGTAATATATCACGTCAGGAATGGTCTGGTTGTAAATGTCAGAAAATTCAAGGGGTCAAATGTCATCTTTTTCAAAAATAAGGGATCTGTTTTGCCAAAAATACATGATTGTTTGTAGAAAACGACCTCACAGCCTAAAACTCGCGATTTAGCCGATTCTTCAACTAATAAGCCAAAACTCTTCGTATATAAATTGTAGAGCATTAGCTTAGGATCGTTTGAGTCAAATAGCTAGTAAAATCGTTGAGTTTTGAGAGAGAAATCTAAGTTTGAAGTTCGGAATCAAAAATCTCGGTTTTTTATCGATTTTGGGTGAGATTCTTAACCAAATCTCTTGATTTTTATGTCTATAGCTTCATTTTTAAGTACTCTATCAAACCTTAGTAGCCTCATGTCTCATATTTGTGTTTACGTGATTTGATTTTTATGTTTTGAAATTGTTGAATTTTAGTTTTAAAAACAAACTTTAAATGAGTAAATGGAACTCATTTATTGATAAAAATTTGTGTTATTTATGTCAAAGTGTTGATAAAAATATTACCAACGGTTTGGTACAAAAAAAATGAAGAAAAAAGATTAAGAAACGAGTCATTTTCGGGATCAAAAACCTCAAAATCATGCAACCATTTTTGTTGGGTAGCAACCGGGTTTGGATCGGGTTGGCGGGTCTGACCCACGTCCATTTAGCCTTAAAAAGAAATGGGATGAGGGTGTTGAAGACGTAAATCAAACCCCCGACCTCAAGCAAAGGCTCCAACACCTTAACCCATAGGTTACGTACGAGCTTTGTTACTTTGTATGCGCCCATATTGTTAATATGCATTATACATTTGAGTACCAGAAATTAGCATTTAACCCCTGCAGTTATAGAAATATAATTTTCTCTATAAATTTTTTTATGAAACTTTGATCAAATTTATTTGGAGTTTGTAAAATGCAAGCAAACTTTTACTCAATTTCGATTATTTATCTCGTTTAGTTACCAAAATGACCCTATAAATAGGAAATCGGTATTTTAGTAATACTTAGCATGTTTGCTTCCAAAATCTACCGAAATAATCTTTTGTTTTGGGAATTGACCTATAAGCTTCATTTTATATTATTATTTTTATAAAATTACCAAAATGACCCTATATTTGGAAATCGGTATATTAGCGATACTTTACGTATTTGCTTTATAAATTACCGAAATGACCCAATGTTTTGGGATTCGGTATCTAAGTTTTACTTTGAATATAATCCATATGAAATTACCAAAATGACCCTACAATTTGGAAATCGGAATTTTAGCAATACTTTACGTATTTGTTTTATAAATTACCGAAACGATCCTACGTCTTGGAATTTGGTATCTAAGTTTTATTTTGAATATAATCCTTATGAAATTACCAAAATGACGTTGCAATCTGGAAATCGGTATTTTAACGATGCTTTACGTATTTGCTTTATAGATTACCGAAATGAACTATGTCTTGGGAATCGGTATCTAAGCTTTATTTTGATTATTATCCTTATAAAATAACCAAAATGACCTCGCAATTAGGGAATCAATATTTTAGCAGTACTTTAAGTATTTGCTTTATGAAATTACCAAAATGCCTCTATGCTTTGAGATTGGACTTTTTAAGCATAGTTTTAATATTCGACTTCTACCAAAAATGTCCTAAATTAGAGAATTAGTTAAAGCTATACCTTTGATATTCGGCTTCTTAAGATTTACCGAAATGCCCCTCTAGACTTGGAAAATTGGTATTCTAAACATTATTTTGAGTATTAATTATATTGAGCTTTAAAGTTATGGCATGACTGTTATTTATATGTGTGCGGCATGTTGACAACATTATTCACTTGCAAATTTTAAACGAGACGTTTTGACCACAAAACATTATTTACGTTGCAAACTATTTAGTTTAGTTATTTTGGTAAAATACTTATTGTTCAATAAAATGTGAAGTGTATTGCATATATTTATAAAATGAACAAGCAACAATTAATATTATAACGACGTCACATTATTAATAATATTTCTTGAAAATATTTAAGCGAACTTGAGATATGATGGTATCGGGGGTTGATCAATAAAAATTGTTAAGATTAGTTGTGCTAAGATTGTTGGAGAATAATGATCAATTTAGTTTTGATTACCTAAGGTTCTTAGGAATGGTATGAATTATCATGTAGGTTGCGGTTTTTGAGAGAACGACCTATCGAACGTTAACGATTCAAGGTGAGTACATTATGCAATTTTTATGGGATATATACATGATTATTACAAAGTATTTTATCCATGATATTTACATGATGTGTTCATAAGCATATGATGATAACTTGATTGTATTGATGTATATGATCTTCAAGTATATGCATGATATGAAAGATAATGTCGATGAGAAAGATTATGATCACTTGGTATTATTAATATGATATTCAAGTATGTGTATAATGTGAAAGATGACGATGATGCATATGTGATTTATGGTATCACTTGCATGAGATGTATGTTGCGTGTCACGATAAGATTTGCATTAATGAGTGAGTATTGCAAATAAATAATATGCAACTAGTATGATTCGGCAAAATTCGTCCACCGTACGGGGTGGGTTGGACATGAAAGGAGGGCTTGCAATTCTGAGATCTTGGAGTCCTTGTTCATAGAATACGCCACATACGCAAAGAAAAGTGACGAGCCGAAGCCTCACTTGCAAGATAATAACTAAAATACACTAAAACATTGTTTATATGTGCATGTGATCATGAAACCATATTGTATTCTCTAAGCTTTTAGCTTATACTATACATGTATATATCTCAGGTGTCATTTGTCAGTAGACTAGTTGAATGAAGAAAGACGGGACTATGTTTT
The DNA here is from genome assembly GCF_001531365.2 of Cynara cardunculus var. scolymus. Classification (NCBI taxonomy): domain Eukaryota; kingdom Viridiplantae; phylum Streptophyta; class Magnoliopsida; order Asterales; family Asteraceae; genus Cynara; species Cynara cardunculus. Next base: position 26,121 of record NW_020201794.1, read on the forward strand.
GAATCATGTTTGATTAGATATTTTAATTAGCATTGATTACGTTAAAGTATTTTACGCTTCCACAACTATGTAAAAAATTATGTTATACACATTATGTGTGTTTGAAATTTTAAGTTCATATTTTTGTTTATGACATAAGTTATTAACAATGATGTCACGGCACTCAAACGAAAGAGAAAAAAATTGGGGCGTGACAGCCAGAAACTACAAAATGATATAGATGTGGCAAAATAGGCCATTTTGCTACTGATTGTAGAGGTAAACTTGTCAAGGACGCCGACTACTACAAAAAAAAATACAAATACAATCATAGAGAGAGAAGTCTTATTGCTGAGCAAGAGAATTGGGTATTTGAATCTACCTGTGATGAAGACTCACGGCCCAAGGACAAGGCCTCATTTGCCTAATGGCCCATACATCAAAAGCAGTTGTCTCTTGAGAAACTACCTCTGACCCTGAAACTGAGTAGGTATCCTCTAACTCTGGTACCCCATTAGATCTTGAGATGATTGTTCACAATGTCTCTGAAGATTTTCTAAAATCTCTGAAGATGCATGCATGTGGGGGAAATGGAAAGTAACCGACTTTCCTATTCTGGAAAGTATATATATGGTGGAAGTTGGGTGAAGGCATTGTTTTTGCTTGCCTCTTTGAAATCAGGAGAATTAAAGTGAAAGGTTGTCCGGTTAAGCATTTTGACTTGCATTCATCTTCTTCTTCAAAATCTGAATTTGTGTTTTAAAGGTGAGTGATTTCTAAAAATACTCTTTTAGAAGCTTTGATTATAACTATAGAAAGAACAGCGTATTATTCATAAATACTGTTTTGTGCGATTTGGGTTTATTCGGACAAAGGGTGACCAGACTAAGTATAAACCGGGCAAGGCTTGTCCGGATTACTCTTAAACCGAATAGGAGGTGTCCGATTTATTTATAAATCGCTTAAGTGTTGTACGATTTAGGGTGTTAGTGAGAATTTGAACTATATAAATCGGACAAAGGTGTTTGAACGGAGAAGTATGAATACGACTAAGTATTGTGCGATTTAGCCTTAAATTGTTTAAGGGTCGTGCGGATTAGTCATAAACCGATCACGTATTGAGCGGTTTAGTTTTAAATCAATCATGTGTTGTCTGAATTGCCTTAAACCGGAGAGTCATGCGATTTAGTCTTAAATAGACCAAGTGTTGTCCAGATTAGTATATCAGACAAGAAGGGACAGTGTTGTCCGGATTGTATATTCGTATAACTTATCTGGGTGATTTATATTTGATAATTTTCAAATGTTGAATATTTCAGACATTTATATAATTTAAAAATGTCTATTATTGGGTTTAATTATGAATTTACAAAAAAGGGTATTTTATGTCTTTTAAAATAAAAAAAATATGTTCCTACCAAGCATGGTGATGTAAGTCTGTTTTGGTATGGAACTGGATTTGGGGAAATGTTTCTACCAAGCGTGGTGATGTAAGTCTGTTTTGGTATGAAACTATATTTTGGGAAACCTTCCTACCAAGTGTGGTGACATAAGTCTGTTTTGGTATGGAATTAGATTTTTGTAAACTGTTTCTACCAATCGTGGTGACGTAAGTCTGTTTTGGTATGAAACTTGTTTTAAGAGGTAGTTCCCCCAGACGTGGTGACTTTTGTCTGTTCTGGCTTGGAACTGGGAATGGGTACATTCAGACGTGGTGACTTTTGTCTGTTCTGATAAGTAGCCTTGTTTTGGTGGAGGAATAAGGGTGGCATATCAAGGAGAGGTGTACTTGGAATAAGGGAGGCATTGTCATATGTGGATATTATTATAACTCTTATTATTATTACTAATTGGATTTAATATCTTTGAGTCATCATTTCTTTGTGACCTGATGAATTAGAGATATTTTTCCTATTACAAATAATAATTTAGACGTTATTGAGAAGGGAAAAATGGTTTGTCATAAAGGGTAAGTATTGCTTTAAATCTTTTCAGAGGAATTCTGATCTTTTTAGTCTGATGATTCAAAGAAGTTTTGGTTACAATATTTGTTTCATATTAGGAACATTGGATCTTTAAGCAGATATATTTTATTAATAGAACTGAGGTTCTTGAATTTATTCTATTATACATATCATTGAGGGCTGCATTATTTGATTGTATTGCAAATATTTCTAAGCGAAGTTACTTTATTATATGTTGGTGTTCATTACCCTGCATTTGCAAAAGAAGGGATTTACTCACTAGACCCTTCTGGTCTAACCCTCATTTTCTGTTTTAAAAATATGCAATGCAGGAACGCTGGGGCCAGGGATAATAAGGGGAAAGAGAAAATGTGATTATTTTCCTAATTCTGATATCTGCTTTTGAAGATCTGCATAAGATTGCTTATTTTTGAAGATACATGTTGTATTACGTGTGATAGTACAGGATTTGTTTTGAAATTTTTCATATGTAGATTTTGTACATATAAGAATCCTTGTACTAGTGGGACCTTGTGATGTAAACTATGTTTCTATGTAATGAAATATGTGTTATATGCAAATGTGGTGTTTGGGGGGTGTTACAAAAGTGGTATTAGAGCCTTAGTTTAAGAGATTTAGGTATTCAAAGCATGATGCCTAGACTTAAACTGTCATTTGCATGTTAAGAGTCCCGGACATAATTAGTATCACTGGGAATAAAATATAWTKGGYTAAAGAGGGCAGTATGTAAGGTGAATTCGAATTACAAATGGCCAATGTAATTATGAATTTACAGGTACATACCTATACTCAGATATCATATTATATTTGGGAATATAAATACGTGATATTTAATACTAAAATATCTGCAGATGTCTAGTCGATCGCGAAGATCAGAAAAGAATTGTCCACCCTAAATCTGAAGAAAGGGAGGTGTTGGTCCCGTGAGGGTCTACAAGAAGAGAAACAGTTTGTAGAAGGGGGGATGAATACAAACACAGTATTTTCAAATTTAAAATATATATTGATAGAGAAGATCAATACAGATTTTACAAGATTGTTTGCGGAAAGATAAGGTAAAGAAAACCTNAGAAAACCTATCTAAACAATCTTTGGTTACACACAAAGTCTTAGCAAATACAAGAAAAGAAATTGTTGTAAAGAAGATCCTTTACTTAAGCTAGAAAATGCTTGAAGTAAGAATTAGGGTTAGAAAGTGAGTTGCGCACACTTTGCATGGAGAAAAAACACTTCTATTTATACCCAGTGAATTAAAAATGTTCATTTAATGCGATATGGTAGGGTTAGAGTGCGTGTCAAACCTTAAGAGGAAGACTTGTCCTTTGCTAAAGTGAATAGTACAAAAAGCACTATTCATGAGCAGACATCCTTACCTTAAAGTTGGTGGACAATAGAATCGACTAGTCGGCTCCGTACCGTACCAACTTTCATAAGGGTATGGTTTTGTCCTTTGTGTGCATAAGGACAAGACAACAATAATCATGCTAAGCAATCTTCCTTTGATCGCTGAATGCTGGAATGACCTGAAGGTTTCATCATCATTCGCTGAAGCTTGAGCATTCTTCACACATATGTAGACAGACTTGAACAACCACTGTCCAAATATCATATGCTTTTGACATCCTGAGTAGAAGAAACAAAATAAGAATGCTATTGGTACCCAGCTATTGGGGTCCAGCTTTGTTAGAGGCTTCATCATCTGATGTTGACGAATCATTATCAGTAGATGGCATCACCAAACCTGAAGAGGTTTGAGTGGAAAGAGGAACGACCCTTGAGCCTGAAGAAGAGGCATCAGTGGTTTGAATTACAATGTCCGATGCTGAAAACATTTCAGCAGGAGTTGTCTTCACTGAGCCTAAAGAAAAGGCTTTAGTGGTTTTCTTCACATTAGTTGCTAGAGCAGCCTTTGTGGATGATTTCACCTTAGTTGATTTCTCAGCCTTGATACTTTCTTGCCCTTAACTGGTGAACCAGCTTTGGCGGCAGAAGGACACCTACTGGCAATATGTGTTCTCTCACCACAGTGTTTACACTTCCTAAAGCTAAGAGTAGCTTCAGGGCCAGGAAGTATCAGACTTGAAGCGAGACTAGCTCCAAGAATTCCCTTCTCATTGGTTCTAGGAGGAACCTTTGAGGAATTGGATTCCTTAGGTGAAAAGTTCACCTTGAGCTGTGACTTGGATTTCTGATAGGATTCAGATTTCCTAGTCTCTGAAAAGGAAGAAGCTTTACAAGCTGAAGGAATAGACCTAGATCTATTAGACTTGTTAGACTTCTTGAGAAGGGATGATGTGACAATGGATTTACCTTTGTCTTTGTACCCATAACTCAAAGGAGTTCCTTCAAGATGACTCTCAGTAAAAGAAGAGGACTAAGAGGAAGAAGTGTTGGGAATAGAAGAGACGAAGGTACCAAATTTGAGCATGGACCTGTCTTTAACACATTATTCCTGATCATAGGAGAATCCTAGACCGGTCGTTATCTTGGCCGGGATCTGAGCGTTAATGATCTCAGAGGCCTTGATGGAAGCTTTGCACCACCCTTCAATGGTAGCTTTCTTAGCCTTGAGTTCAGCGATTACTCGCTCACGCTCAACGATAGCCTTCTCACGTTCAACAGTGATGGCTTGGTTTACAATAACCTGATCTTTAAGATTTTCCTCAATAGAGGTCAWTTCYTTGATCTTAGAATGGCAAATCTTCAATTGCTCTTGAAGATCAACGTTAAGCATTTCAGCTTTCGATTTGCCATTGAGTGCATTGTAAAGGTCAACCGTCAGCGTATCTAGTGCAGAAAGACTAGAAGAAGAAGAAGAAGAAGAAGGTTCATTCAGGAAGCATACCTGAGTTGAAGAAGAAGAAGAAGAAGATGGCTCAGAGGATGTAGACGCTTCAGAAGATCCTTCATCTGCATCTATGGCCATAAAGCATACGTAGGCTTTATCCTCTTCATCCGAAGATGATTCATCGGATGATTCAGCCCAGTTATGCTCTTCAGCAATAAGGCCTTTAGCCTTTCGATGGTTGTTCTTCATCTTCTTGTCTTCTCCTTCTTTAAATTTTAAGTACTTTTCATCTTTGGTCCTGAAGGAGGAAGGAGCTTTAGAAGATAGCATCGCAGTCTTCTTTGATCTGCATTCACCTGCAAAATGTCTGGGCCGGTGACAGTTGTAGCAGACAGCTGAAGCCTTATCTATTCTTTCAGACTTTGGCTTCTCCCTAAGGGATAGCTGAGGAGATCTACGGAAATTGCTCTTACTGGCGAATCTCCTAAATGGCTTAGTCAGGAGTGCCAGGGACTCATCAAAATCTGTTAAATCAGATTTTGGAATGTCCTCTGAAGAATCTATCTCCGTGATGACCACGGGAGGAAGGGAAGAAACAAAAGGTGTAGAAGAAGTTTCAATTGAAGAAGCTTCAGAGATCAAAGCTAAAGGAGAGCTTTTCATTTCCCTGGATTCTTTTACAATATTCCTTTTTAGTTGACGAGATTGCTCATGGTTTAAGAAGAATTTCGTATAAAGTAGAAAGAGAAATAGTGGACATGTTATTTGACATCTTGAGACACATGGAAAAGGTGTCCCAAGACTCAGGAAGGCATTCTACAACTTAGTCAAAGTTTCAGAATTAGAATATTCCCTGCCAACAGCCCTAAGATCAATAAGAAGGCAGTTAAATCTCTGATGTACTTCAGACAGTGTCTCAGACTTTCCACAAAGAAAGCTTTCATACTGTCTTACTAGATTGATCTGTCTAGTCTCCTGAACCTGAGTGGTTCCTTCATATTGGACACAGAGTGTATCCCACATGGATTTAGAGGTTTTGAGTTTCATTACTGAGTGATAAATCTCATCGGGAAGAGACATAGCTATTATAGACCAAGCACGCGTGTCTATAGCTATCTTCTTCTTGTCCTCATCGCTCCACTGATGTGGAAGCTTTGGAATCTGCCGTTCAGGAATCGCGGCAGTCGTAGCTGTTGTTGGAACAGTCGAAGCAATAACAAATGGAATATATGGTCCATATTCTATGTAATGTGGAATTTCATGATCCACACCTTCCAGAAAGAGGGACATCCGGTTCTTCCAGAGACTAAAGTTGTCACGGACAAACAGGGGAGGTTTGGCAAGAGAGCCATTATCTTGTGTGTGTGTGTGTTTGCAATTTCTAAAGCCATTTGTAAGCAATAAAGTTATCTAAAAAAGGAGATAAACTAATACACAGAATAGCTAAACACAAGGAAAGAAAGAAAACACTGCTCTGATACCACTTGTTGGTCCCGTGAGGGTCTACAAGAAGAGAAACAGTTTGTAAATAGGGGGGATGAATACAAACACAATATTTTCAAATTTAAAATATATATTGATAAAAACGATCAATACAAATTTTACAAGATTGTTTGCGGAAAGATAAGGTAAAGAAAATCTATCTAAACAATCTTTGGTAACACACAAAGTCTTAGCAAATACAAAAAAAGAAATTGATGTAAAGAAGATCCTTTACTTAAGCTAGAAAATGTTTGAAGTAAGAATTAGGGTTAGAGATGAGTTGTACGCACTCTGCATGGAGAAGAAACACTTCTATTTTAACCCAGTGCATTAAACGTTCATTTAATGCAATATGGTATGGTTAGAGTGCATGTCAAGCCTTAAAAGGAAGACTTGTCCTTTGCTACAGTGAATAGTACAAAAAGCACTATTCATGAGCAGGCATCCTTACCTAAAGTTGGTGGACAATAGAGTTGACTAGTCGGCTCCGTACCGTACCAACTTGCATAAGGGTATGGGTTTTGTCCTTTGTGTGCATAAGGACAAGACAACAACAATCGTGCTAAGCAAGCTTCCTTTGATCGCTGAATGTTGGAATGACCAGAGGGTCTCATCATCATTCGCTGAAGCTTGAGCATTCTTCACACATATGTAGACAGACTTGTAATCACWGAATACCGCTTTAGATCACGTACTCGTTAGTCTCTAATCTTCAGTTTCAGTCTTCGACGTTTGCTGAAGGTTCTTTGGTGTGAGTGTTGTCTTCTTGAAGTATTGCTATCTCTGATAGAATTACAATGCAAGTTCTTCAGCGATTACTGAACATACTCAGTGAAGATCGTTGGAACTGAAAATACAGAAACATAAATACAACGTATAAGTGAAAAGGGATTATCATCAAATCACTTAGAGAGAGGGTCAACAAGAGAAATCTCCGTTAATCCACCAACCTATGCTTCAAGGAGTAGATGTCGTGGAAGGGGTAGGGGTAGACGTCGAGAAAAGAGTCAGATTCCTGAGAGGAGTCAGGCTGAGGTTCGCCCTGATCAAGGGGAATCTATTTCTAGAAATGCTCATCAAGAACATAGGCAACAACCTAAATTTATAACAAGAGATGTTTTGGCAGAAGAAATGGGGAAACTGAGAGAAACCTTGATATCCATTATGGGACTGCCAGCTATAATAGAAAGTGAGCGAGTTGGAATTAATCCTCCAGCTCCTTCAGCCGGCAGTAATAACCGGGGATGAGACATAAAGATGTTTCTGACATGTAAACCTCTAACCTTTTCAGGAGAAAGAGATCCAGTTAAAGCAATGTGTTGGATAAAAGAGATTGAATCAGTATTCAATACTAGTAGA
>NW_020201794.1:36408-38711 GCF_001531365.2 Cynara cardunculus var. scolymus
GACAGGATTTTGAAAATGTGGTGTACGAGAGCAGTACATGTAAGAATACTGATGAAAGGAATGACACCTCCAAATCAGAGACCAATGGAAACCCTATGGTCATACCAGAGTCTCTGGGTGTCAATTCCACTTCATCAGCAAGTACTGTTGATGAAAAGAAGAATCCTAATGAGGAACCATCAGCTGATGAATCGATGAATCATCCGGGTAAAACCGAAAGTTCGGCTAAGTCAGAACCGATGGAACCTCAAACAAATCACTTTGAAGCATCAACCTCTGAACCCACACCTCCCACAAACATCCATGCTAATTTTGATTTCAAGAAAACAACGAGAGACTTTCTCGATTATGAATCTGAAGAGGAAACAGTATGTGAATCACCAATAATCATTAAGGATAAAAAGCCTAAAAACTTCAAATCCTTGATAAAAACTAATGTTCCACCATCGATGAAATCTTCGGACAAAGGAAAGGGAAAGTTGGGAAATAGCAACTCTGCCAAAGATAACTCACGAGGCCCTAGTACATCTTTTAAGTTCATTAAGTTTACTCGTGAGCAAAAACAGAAGTGGTCTGCCTCTGAGAAAACTAACCACCACTTTTCCTCTCATAGAGCTGAAGAAAAGTAGACCTTCCTCAGAAGAAAAGAAGTAAAGACAAAGACCCCTTCACATAAAAAATCTGAACTAGATAGGAAGTTTGTAAAAACAACCAATGCTAGGACAGGATTTACAACCCCCCGCATTTACTTCTTTATTTTCAACGAATAAAAAGAATGCTAGACATTCATGCCCAAAATACAATAATTGTCAATGTTTAGCTCTTTTACAAAACCTGAGGAATCACATGTTTACACATCACTGCATATTTTTCCAACACGTTTATCGCTACAAAGTTAAAATCTATGAGAACGTGAGAAAGCCCAAATCCAAGGGCAAGGGAAATACTAATAAACCCAAGCCTTTAAAGGCTAAGGGTGATGAAAAGAGAGTGGTATCTCCTACTAACAAATGTGGACCCATTAAGAAATGGGTACCTAAAACCCCTTAATTTGTCTTGCAGGACCAGCATGTGCAACCATGGTACATGGATTTCGGTTGCTCCAGGCACATAACTGGTGACAAAAGTCAACTGACCTCCTTCATTGAAAAATATGGAGGTTCTGTGACATTTGGGGACAACAACAAGGTTACAATCAAAGGATATGGCACTCTCATCAAAGGAAACATCTCCATCAGCAAAGTGGCCTATGTTGAAGGTTTAAAGCACAACCTACTAAGCATAAGCCAGTTCTGCGACAAGGGACTTGAAGTCAGGTTTTGCAAAGGTTTATGCATCATCGAAACAACGCCCGGTAAAACAATCATCAAGGCAAAAAGAGAAGGAAAACTCTATCTTCTAGATTTTGAATCCTCAATGGGACAAGACACCCTATGTCTTGTGTCTCATAAAAGCGATGAAAATTGGCTATGGCATCAAAAGTTCTCACATCTCAACTTTGATGCACTACGAAAACTAGCCACACAGAAGTTGGTCAAGGGAATTCCGGATCTCAAATTCGAAAAAGATCATCTTTACTCAGCCTGTGAGATGGGAAAACTAAGACAGGCCTCACATAAAACTAAGTCAGAAACCTCCTACACCAATCCCTTGGACATGGTACATATAGACCTCTGTGGGCCAATATCAACTCAAAGTCTCTCTCGAAAGAAGTACATGTTAGCACTGGTTGATGAATACTCCAGATACACCTGGGTTGAATTTGTAGAAGAAATCAGATGTTCCAGACCTACTCATTGGAGTGATGAAAAGGCTCCAAGTCCTTTTACAACGAAAACTAATAAAGGTTAGAAACGACAATGGAACTGAATTCAAAAATGCTAGAATTGATGAATACCTCATAAGTGAAGGCATTTCACAAAACTTTTCAGCAGCTAGAACTCCACAACAGAATGGAGTGGTGGAGCGAAGGAACAGATGCCTCATGGAAGCAGCAAGAACCATGCTTGCTTCATCGAAGTTACCCATCACATTCTGGGCTGAAGCTATTTCCACTGCATGCTTCACCCAGAATCGATCAATCATCAACAAGAGGCACCAGAAGACACCTTATGAGCTCATCAACCAAAGAAGACCAAATGTCAAATATTTTCATGTCTTTGGGTGCAAATGTTATGTATACAACGATAGAGAATATCTTCGCAAGTTCGACAAGAAAGCTGATGAAGGGATCTTTCTGGGCTATTCTCAAACTGCCAAGGCCTACAGAGTCTACATCAAAAGGACAAAAATTGTCATAGAAA
>NW_020201794.1:39041-48379 GCF_001531365.2 Cynara cardunculus var. scolymus
CCCAATCAAGCACCAAGTGGACAAAAGATCACCCACACCATCAAATCATTGGTGATCCAACCTCTGGTGTCAAGACGAGATCTGCCACTGCCAATGAATGCCTCTTCGCCAACTTGCTGAGCATGATAGAACCAAAGAAAATTTCAGAAGCTCTACAAGACCCAAACTGGATAGACGCGATGTAAGAAGAATTAGTTCAGTTTGAAAGAAACAAAGTATGGTCTCTTATGCCTCTACCCAAAGGGAAGACGGCCATAGGAACCAAATGGGTTTTCTGAAACAAGAAGGATGAAGATGGCATAGTCATAAGGAACAAAGCCAGGCTTGTTGCCAAAGGCTACTGCCAGGAAGAAGGGATTGACTACGATGAGACATTTGCTCCCGTTGCAAGACTTGAGGCCATCCGGATATTCCTAGCCTATGCAGCTCATAAAGGCTTCAAAGTCTATCAAATGGATGTCAAGTATGCCTTCCTAAATGGCAAACTACAAGAAGAAGTATACATCCAATAGCCTCCTGGGTTTGAAGATCCAAAACATCCAGATTATATATATTTTCTGGACAAAGCCCTCTATGGACTGAAGCAAGCACCCAGGGCCTGGTATGAAACACTATTCACCTTTCTCATCAACAATGGTTTCGAAAAAGGTACAATCGGTACAACCCTCTTTCTCAAAAAGCACAAAGGTGACATATTACTTGTTCAAATATATGTGGACGACATCATATTTGGTTCTACAAATGCAAAACATTGCGAAAAATTCTCAGAGTTGATGAAAAGCAAATTTGAAATGAGTATGATGGGAGAACTAAGTTTCTTCCTCGGTCTTCAAATAAAACAAACTTCAGAATGATCTTTCATCAATCAAACCAAATATGTATCTGACATTCTGAAGAAATACTCTCTCTCAAATTCATCATCAATGAGAACACCTATGGCAACAGGAGCTAAGTTATTTGCTGATCCATCAGGCAATCCTGTGGATGTAACAACCTACAGAGGCATGATTGCGTCACTCCTATACCTAACAGCTAGTAGACCAGACATTATGTTTGCTACATGTCTTTGCACAAGATATCAGTCAAATCCTAAAGAATCTCATCTCTCTGTAGTCAAGAGAATCTTTAGATACCTAAAGAGAACTCCTTCATCGGGTCTCTGGTATCCAAAGAAATCTGGCTTTGATCTAATAGCCTACACAGATGCAGATCATGCAGGTTGCAAGCTTGATAGAAAGAGCATGTCTGGAAGCTATCAGCTCTTGGGGGATAAGCTGGTAAGCTGGACATCTAGAAAACAAAACTGTGTCTCAACCTCTACAGCAGAAGCAGAATATGTTGCTGTTGCTAGTTGTTGTTCACAAGTTCTCTAGATAAAGACTCAGCTTAAGGACTATGGATTCCATTATGACAAAATTCCAATCCTCTGTGACTCCAAGAGTGCCATAGCAATCTCTACAAACCCAATGCAGCATTCCAAGACCAAGCACATCGATGTAAGGTACCATTTTCTGAAAGACAATGTTGAAAAAGGTAATATCGAAATGTACTTTGTTCCCACTGAGATTCAACTTACTGACATTTTCACAAAAGCTCTTGATGAGAAAAGATTTTTATTTCTCGTCAGCAAGATGGGTATGCTAAATCTCACCACTTAAAGGCAAACATAAGTTTGAAACCTGTATCTCATGGTTATGCCTATAAGTAATATAGTATGTTGGCCATAAATAAAAATAAAACAAGTACTCTAAACCAGAGCCTCTGGTTGTAAAGACCAGAGCCTCTGGTCATTTAGTAACACTTGTTCAAAAATTGGCTAAAAGTCTTTCATCACCTTCACAACCAGAGCTTCTGGTTGTATAGACCAAAGCCTCTGGATTCCAATTCTATGAGACCAGAGCCTCTTTTGTCCCAAAAATGGTCTCCCACATCATTTCATGCATCTTACTTAGTCGTATTACTTCTTTTATGCAACCAGAGCCTCTGGTTCCAAAGACCAGAGCTTCTGGTTTCCAAGTCCTTTGCGACCAGAGCCCCTCTGGTCCAAATTGGACTTCACATGCATTCTTATTTGACATCATGTGTGCATCGCCTTCCAACCAGAGCCTCTGGTTCTAAAGACCAGAGCCTCTGGATTCTCATCTTGTGAGACCAGCGCCTTTTTGGGCTTCATCACATTTTATTGTAACCAGAGCCTCTGGTTTCCAAGTCTTTTGCAACCAGAGACCTCTGGTTTCCAAATAAGACTTGGCATGCTAAATTCTTTTTACATTCATCTTAAATAGCATATCCAAGACAACCAGAGCCTCTGGTTCTAAAGACCAGAGCCTCTAGATTCATACTCTTTGTAACCAGAGCCCCTCTGGACCCAAAAAGCCCACCTCCTTTTTCGCACTCACATGCACTTAACCATATTTTTATACTTCTTTTCATCGCCTTTGCGACCAGAGCCTCTGGCTCTAAAGACCAGAGCCTCTGGATTCATACACTTTGTAATCAAATCCTTAGGGTCTCAAAGGCTTCATCTTCTCACATCCTTTTACACTAACTTCATATCCTTTTTCATCACCTTCGTCACCAGAGCCTCTGGTTCTAAAGACCAGAGCCTCTGGATTTGTTGTCTTTGGAACCAGAGCCCTCTGGTCTCAAAGAACCACTCTTTTTCTTATCCACTCTAACACTTAGCCACATTTCACACCTTCCCTTCATTATCCTTCACAACCAGAGCCTCTGGTTGTATAGACCAGAGCCTCTGGTCACCTCATTCATCATTGTTATTGGTTCAAGGGGGAGTTTTTAAAACTCAAAACCAATCTTCATGCATCATTTGAGGGGGAGCTATTCATTTATCATGCTTCTTCATTACATATATATGCAATTTCCATACGAGAGCCTCTGGTTCTACTATCCAGAGCCTCTGGCCACCTAAATGCTAAATGTGTATTTAACTAGAGCCCTTGTGGATCTACATAATGGATTGTCAATACTAATTTAGAGCCTCTGGTTAGTCATCCAAGGCTTATTTATCCTCCAATCCAATATTACATTGATGAACTCATTCACACATGTTCAACCAGCTCTCCTCTGGTTCCTCACCCAATTCGTCATACTAAACCAGAACTCCTCTAGTTCCATGACAAAATATCTTTCATCCAAAAACCCATCTAAATTGAAAATTTCTTTTAAGAAGATTATACAAAATTGAAGCTTTTGTGACTAAAAACTATACCACATGGGTTTTTAGAAGACCAAAACTTCGTAATTAGTATTAATCTTACAATTAGATGGAATTTTAAATTTAAATTGTTTTTGGAATAATATTTCACGAGATATTATTTGGAATAATTTCTTATTTCAAATAACCCATATGTCATCCTCACACGCGCCTGACACCTTATACAGCCTATTCCCCATGAACAGTTTCAAATTACCCTTCCCTAACCCCTCCTTGACACGTGTCCTCCAACATTAATGGCACGTACAATCAAGACGGCCTACGCTACCCAAATCAAATCACCTTTTACCAAACGCCTTCTCAATCCATGATTATTTAAATATAATAATCAAGAAAATCGTTCCCTCTTCCCCACCCCACCTTCCCCTCCTCCCCACCTATAAATACCCTTCTTCAACCTCCATTTACTCTTTACGCTTCCTAAAACCTGCAAACAGATATTGACGAACGAACTTACCTGCAACTTCATACGCAATGGCTTCATCCGCATCACACGAGTCCAATAACAACGACAGCCACGTTCAATCCACCGGTGCCGACAGTCGTGCCATAGTATTCCTTCCATTAAAGCCCAACAACCACGCCATTAAACTGCGAAACACCCTCTTCGACGACAGGTTTGCCGTCATGATCGAGTTCTTCAAGAACTGCATTCTTCTACCTGCACTGACCCTCACCGACACCGGCGTACCACTAAAGTACGTCCAACAGTATTGGCAGACCTGCGAATTCGACCATGAAAGCCATCGAATAATGGGGGACATTGAAGCCCCTAACGATATGATTTGCTCACTTAAAATTTCGCAGGTAAAAGTATCCCGAGTATTGTGCATTCCCACTCGTCGAGAACTCGGCATCGAGCAATACGCTGAGCCACCCACCACCTCCGACATTCTCCGGTTCATCCAAATGCTAGGTTACAATCGTGACCTACGCAATGCCTCTGACTTCAAAAGGCAACATTTACCGCCAATGTGGAACATGTTCTTCTCCATCTTGAACAGGGCTCTCACCTGCAAACTAGGGTCGATGGACCAGGGCAACATCAACATCATGACGATCATGTATGGACTTTTCTTCAGCATTCCTCTCGACTACGCTTTTCTCATATACAATGAGATTCACACGGCCGTAGTCAAGAAATGCAAGCTCCAAGCGACCGGCAAGCCCCTAACCTCTGTCCTGTTTCCTTGTTTCCTAGCTCTCTTCATAGGGGATGCGATGAGGAAACATGGCCTCCCGGCTGAAGAACCATTCATCCCAGTCTTCAAAATGCATGGCCATCGACCCACTCTATTGAAGGAAGGACACACCAACAACAGACCCATCTCCAGAGCCATGCTCAGTGTCATTCCAGAGACATCTGAGATACGCAGAACCTACGAACGCTCTCTGCTGTCCCATGAACCAAGGGCAGCTACTCCAGAGCGAATAGAGCCGTCCCCAGAAACAAGCGAGGGAGCACAGGAGGCATCTTCATCGGATGATGAAGATGATGATGATGATGACACTCCTCGTGCATCCCCCAGCCCTACTCAAAAAATCCCCTCCCTCTTCCCAAAGGGCAACCACCACATCTACCCCTAGCGATCAAGGCCAAAGGGGTATTGAACAAGGACGGCCCAGTCCAACCCCAACCCCAACCCAAACCAGCCATCCAAAGGCCATTCTTCGGGCCTCTGGAGATGATTTACCTGAGGTACCCCAACTTCCATCGCCCCTCTCCCAATAGAGAGGCGATGAAGACATAAGAGCCCCATCACCTCAAGGCTCGACAGTACCACCCACACACCCAGAAGCATTTGTTGCTTCTGCCATTGATGAACCCCAAGATCGTTCAGAGCGATCTTCCTTTCGTGCACCACAACCCCCTTTGATACTTGATCTACCGAAAGGGAAACACACTTACTTCTCTTACCCAGCCTCTGAAGTCGAGGAAGAAGAAGAAGTTGTCGCAACATCTGGAGATAGCTCCTCACTTGAGGGCTATCAAGGACATGATGGAAKTCCTTCAAGGCCTACATTTTCATAAGGCATTGAAGGCGCCTCAGGAGCAGAGGCTCAACCTACAGCATCCGTTGCTGCAGGGGTTACCCCAACGGCAGAACTGGTCACAAAGGCTGAGTTCCAAGCCTTTGTTGACTTAGTTCAGCGGTCCTTGGAAGACCTAAAACTCATCATCCAAGGGATTGTTGACAACCCTCCATCCTTCGATACCACCACCCTTCAACAATCCCTTGCCACCCTTCAACAAACCTTCACCAACCATACCACCCAAACCAGAGACAATACCACCTGTCTCCAAATGCTTCAACAAACCGTCATCCAACACCACAACACCACCTCCTCCCTTGCCACCCAAAGAAACCAATTCCTCATCCACTCAATCGCCACCCTTACGGCCCAGGCAACTGCGACCGATGAGACCATAGCCACCATAACCACCCAAATAAACACCATCTTCCAAACCCTCAACGCCCTACCCGCCACAATCATCACCCAACTCCCTCAACCATCACCTCCACAAACATCTTCTTCAATTGATGAAATCTTAGCCTCCCTCACCACCTAAATACCACCATACAAACCACCCTCACCCAACTCCCAGCCACTATACTAGCCAACATACCCTAACCTCCACCACCTCCCTCTGAAGGCCCATCCTTCGATGCAGCCTTCTCCTCCTTTACTGCAGAGGTGAGGAATCTCATCGCCAACCTTTCCCATCCTCCATCGACATCCACCACCACCTATGTGCCACCGCCACCTACATCAGGCACAGATAAGTGCAAAGTTTGCCGCCAGATCGGTTGAGCCCACCATTGCGCTGAGGAAGAGTCTTCAACAACAACAAGATCGAACCAACACTCTCCTTCGCACCATGGAACAACGGCGCAACAAGGATCGGGTGCGTGCTTTGGCCGACCACATACGGCTTTGGAAGAAGAACAGGTCAAAGGCCTTCTGCTCTTCAAGTCGCCCCCTCAAACGACGAAGGCATGAAGATCCAGACCCCGACGATCAAGGTCTCGGTCCTCAAGGGGGGAGAAACAAGCCACTGCTCCACAAGCAATGGAGTCCGCTGCACCCTCAGCATCCCATCACCAACAACAAAATCCACCTTCTCCACCACCTCAAACACAACAATCCCCATCAACCCAAGCAAGGGAACCAGAGGCTCAGGCCTCTGAAGATGTACTTAATGTACATGTTCCCCTTGCCACCATACCTAAACCCATCGTGTTGAGTTCCTCAATCGATGAAAATCCATCCACCCCACCAACAGAAACCAACCCACCTTTAATCAATAACCAACACCAGACCTACCATTAACCCCATCACCAACCCCTCGCGATAAACAACCTTTCATCACCCAACCCGATGAACCTGAGCCAACCCAAGAAACCATCCCATTGCCAACCGATACACAACCCACTACCCAAACACACCCCCCATCTGATACACAACCAATAACCCAAACTCAACCCCCAATCGAACCAACCACGTGCAAGCGGACATTCCCTCTTCATCTAGGCACCCTCCGCAGAGCCTTGTCGATGAAATAATTCAGAACATGGAGTCGCTGAGGAGACGTCCAGAGATACCACCAAGGGAACCCATCATGATGGAGAATATCCATCAATACATGTACCATGATCACGGTGAAAGTTTGTCTCTCAATCCTCCAGTTCTATCACCAAAATCCATGGACCTCCTACACCATCGATTTGTTAGACAGACTACCCAACCACCATAAGTTGTCTTTTCAAATGATGGGATAAGGAAGGTAATGGATATAAAAATGAGGACCTTCACCAACAAAGCAATAAGATATATCGAGTACACGATGGAGAGAGCTTATGGTCATATCAGCGTCTTTAACGATAATGACTTGATCAATCTCAATCCCTACGACTTGATCGACCTTTACGCGTTCATAGCTCAGCGACAAGATCAAGGAATAAGATTTGGGGTGGCAAACAGAACGATTGTGTAGATGATGGAGACCCTGGTGAAGCACAGAGCCAAGAGTGATTTTCAAATTGCTCTACATTTGGGTATTGAAAGACTCTCATGCACCCCACCAAATGAAGACTTTCCTGGCCTGCAGGAGAAGAGATATGCCTCTGTCTTAACTCAACCCGAGCTTAGACTTGTCTTCAAGAATGAGTTCGGGGTACAGAAATTCTTCAGACTAACTGAAGCCTTCAAGTACTCAATCGATACACTTGAGTGGTTTCAGAAGGTTATCAGAGAGAGACTGGGCAGATCTCATGTGCCAAGAGAAGATGGGAATCAACTCATTCATGAGATATCAACAGTCCTCAGCTATCGAAGACTGTTTATGTGCTTCTAGGATATATCTCAAGGTAGATCATGAATGAAGTTTTAAATTTTTTTTTGCCTTTAAATATAAATATATTTGTTTCCAGTACTGTAAGAATTCATCATCCAATGAAAATTTGGAATTTGATGTTTTTCTTTAGATTAGTCTCTGTTCTTCGATTATGTTCATAGATTAGTTTATGTTTGTTCTTTCATTACTTAGGGGGTGATTGTTAGACCCCATAATGAATAAGTATAAAAGTAATGAAAAAAAATAAGTGATGAAGAACCAGAAGACCGATGAAGACGATAAGGAAGAAATGACTAAGTCTGAAGAATAACAAGAGGGTCGATGAACAACCAGACATGCGATGGAAAGAGCATCTTCATCATTCCTCTGGTCAACCACATTTAGAGTTTTCTTCAGCAATTCAACCAGAAGCATACGATGGAAATATGAAGATAAGGTTGATTYATCATCTCATGAAAGACAGCTGGAGATAACAAATCGACAGCTGGATTTCAAGTTTATCTCGATTTATAGCTTATCCATAGTTTAGATAAACTTTATCCATTAGTAGAAGATTAGCTAAATAATCTCGCTAGATAGTTATCTTCTAATTAGCCTTTTAGTATAAATAGGTGATTAGGCATATTATAATTAACGTCGCTTTTACGTTTTCATATTGAATAAAGTGAATTTATTGGCACTCAAGATTGTTCTTGGAATGTTCATACATTGTTCTTGACTGTTCATCATTTTGTTCATTAAACTATAATTTGGTTATTCTTAACTGGATTATTAGTGTTATTGAGAGATCTGGGATCAACAATTGGTATCAGAGCCAATTGATTGTTCTTTCAATCAAATGATCATCTAAAATCTCTCAATTCACGTCTTTCACAAAACCTCTTCACCAAAAAAAAACGTAAATTTTCTCTCTTTTAAAAAATCTCCAATGGCTAACTGGAACTCAGCCTACAGTGTTGGTTCGCTCACCAAATCTCCAACTCTTCAAAGAGAAGAGTACCCACAATGGAGGATACGAATGGTGAATTTTCTGGAAGGGATGGACAGAAATCTTATGCGATCTGTCATGGAGGGTCCCTATGTTCCACAGACTCTTGTTCCAAGAGTTCCAGGAACAAACACAACAGCAGAAATTCCGGCCTACTACATGCCCAAGGACAAGAAAAATTGGGATGAAGACGACATAGAGCGGGTTGAGACCGACAAAAAGGCCAAAAGACTAATAATTATGGTCATACCCAAAGAAATCTTCCAATCCCTTGACGCATGTTCCACAGCCAAAGAACTATGGGATGAGCTGGCAAGCCAATTGGAAGGAGGAGCAAAAACGAAGAAGAATCGTAGAGCTCAATGTCTCAACGAATACACTAACTTCAAGGCTCTTCCTGATGAACCGATTCATAAGATGTATGATCGTTTCAACACATTGATTAATCAATGTCTCTGAAACGATATCTCCAGAACAAAGAAAGAAAACAATGTTTTATTCCTTAAAAGTCTCGGCGATGAATGGACACAGTTGTTAATGTCCATACAAGCAAATCAGGACTTAGACGGCTGGTCACTACATGACGTATACGGAACGCTTGCTGCACAAGAGAACGACATCTTGAAGAAAAAGGTGTCCATCGTTGGACCCCTGGCTCTAGCAGCTGAAGAAAAGGAAGTTTCAAGGACCTCCACCAAAGACCACAAGAAGAAAGGAAAGAAAGCACTAGTGGTGGAATCAGAGTCTGAAGATGAAAC
>NW_020201795.1:0-1537 GCF_001531365.2 Cynara cardunculus var. scolymus
TGTATGGATCGCAGGAGATTTCTGTCCATCCCCTCCAGAAAATTTACCATTCTTATATTCCATTGAGGATACTCCTTACGTTGAAGAGTTGGCGGCTTTGTGAGAGAACCAACGTTGTAGGCAGAATTCCAGTTGGCCATTGAAAAGATTTGGAGAAGAAGAAAAAAAATTTAAGGAGAGAAGATTAAAATATTGAGAGTTTTGAATAATCGTTTGATTGGATAATCAATCAADAGGCTCTGATACCAATTGTTGATCCCAGATCTCTCAATAACACTTATAATCTAGTTATGAATAATCAAACTATAATGATTTTATGAAGAAAGTTAAGAAGACTCAAAAGTAATATATGAATATTCAAGAACAGTTTGAGCTTCAAAAGTTTTACTTTATTGATAATAAAATGTAAAACACAAAGAGAACTTCTCACGTATGCGCACTTTTTACAATAGACCTAGTCGTCTATTTATACTAGTTAGSTAATGCTAAGATAACTAACTATTGCTACTTTCTAGCAAATAATCTAGCTAACTAATAATGTTTATCTTTCACATGGATAATCACTATTTACAAGATAAACTATAATTCCAGTTGTTGATTCGTCATCTCCAGTTGTCATTATTGATGTGGCGCTTTCATCCTTATCTTCAAGTCTTCAATGCATGCTTGGATGAATACTTAGAAAATATTCTAAGTGTTATTCTGTCCATCGTATCAATGAATACACTTACCATCGCATCATCCATCGATCCGCTGGTTGTACTTGGTCCATCGGTTCGATGGTTGGTCTTTCCATCAATGCTCTGGTTAGTCTTTCCATCGATCCAGACTTAGTCTTTTCTGCCTTGATGTCTTCATCGGTCTTCTAGTTCTTCATCACTTATTTTTTTCATTACTTTTTACATTTTGCATTATGGGATCTAACAAACTTCTATACTCTTTCTTTTCACCACCCTTCCTATACTCTCTGGTGATCAATGCTAGAGTCTTCATCATTTCTTTCATTGTTACTTCTTCTTCAGAGCTCTCCTCACTCTTTGCGATCAGAATCTTCTTTTTCTTCTTCTNTCTTTGATTCTCTCCCCTTACCAGAGCCACCATCTTCTGCAACTAGAGCAAGAGGACCACCATAATTCTTCTTCATTTGAAGCACTTGAGACTCTTGACTTTTGAGTGAACCAAACAAGTCAGCCAAGGTCCATACTTCTAAATCCAAAGTGGCCTTCATTGACATGGTCAAATGCATCCACTCATTTCCAAGCCTTTTCAAGAACATAGAATTGTTGTCCTCTGTAGTTCTAATCACTCCATATCTCTTGCAATTGCTGATTAAGGTATTGAACCTGGAGTATGTGTCTGACAGGGATTCACCCTCCTTAGCCTTGAAGCTATGATATTCATCAATACAAATGGCTCGGTTGTTCTTGAGAATCTTCTTCCATCCTTCGATCTGTTTCTTCAATTCTGCCCAAATGTCCATAGACAGATGGCAGTGATCAATACATTTGAAAATCTCATGAGGAATAGCCATGATTAA
>NW_020201795.1:1902-6998 GCF_001531365.2 Cynara cardunculus var. scolymus
AACAGTGAGTGAAACAGGGTAATCTAAAGAAATTGGTGTTCTAGGAATCACAGATTAATACCAAAAGCAGAATTAATTGAATTAGAATTCAAAACCTGCTTTGATACCAATTGTAGGATATGAATTCAACTTTGGTATTGATCTAATACTCTAAATAAGCTCTAAAACAATTGAAGTGCAGCCGAAATATTAATAAGAGCAAAGCAGAGTAAGAAAGTGATTAGAATTTCTAAACACATCAGGAACACACAGTCTCAACGAAGAAGATGAATGCACGAAGATTGCTCCAAAGGTTTTTCAATTGATTCAATTGAAAATTTTGACAATTACAATACTGGAAGCACACAGTTTACAAAGGCCCTATCCGCTATTTATACCAGTTCCTAACAACCTTAGAGACTAGATCTTGACAAGTGTCTTCATCTGGGTCGTCCAAAGAAAGTCGATTAAGCCCTAGTTACGTGAGAAGCACATGCGGCTAACAACCTTCGAAAACTGTTGGAACAGAAATTTCACAGAAGACGAAAACCGCAGACCCTCTGTGAGCCATCTCAGAGGCTCTGCTGTAAAAGACTCGCGTGTTCTTTTGATCAGAGGACTATTTTCCAGAACCTCTGTAAGACGCATCAGAGGTTCTGCCACTCTTTACTTGCTCGATCAAACGGCTTCTGTCGCTAATCCTCTGTTGTCTTCTGTGGAGTTAACCTTCTGTCAAGACTTGCAATATACTTTTTCTATACTTTTACAAGATAGGAATAAAGGAGCTAACATTTACTCAAAAGTTCGGTGGTAGAGTCAGAACAAGATGTTGAATCTTGTCTCATCAATAGACTTTGTAAAAAGCTCAGCGAGCTGGTACTCAGTTGGTATGAAGTAAAGTTCAATATTACCGTTCATAACATGATATCTGATAAAATAATATCTAGTGTCAAAATGTTTGGTCTTCGAGTGAAGAACAAGATTATTTGCAATTGCAATAGCACTAGTGCTATCACAATAGATAGGGATCTTGGAGAGTTTAAGATCATAGCATTGAGCTGGTTCTCCATCCAAAGAACTTGGGCACAACAGCAACATATTCAGCCTCAGCAGTCAATGTGGACACTGAATTTTGCTTTTTACTTATCCAGCTTACCAACTTTCCACCTAGAAGCTAACAACCTCCAGTGGTGCTTCTCCTATCAATTTTACAACCTGCAAAATCACTATCCAAATAGCCTATAAGGTTAAAACCTAAACCCTTGGGATACCAAAGACCCAAGTTCGGAGTTCCCTTCAAATATTTGAAGATGCATTTTAGAGCAATCAGATGGAATTTTTTAGGTTCAGATTGATATCATGCACATAAACAGGTAGAGTACATAATATCTTGACGAATTGCTATGAGATACAACAGGGAGTCGATCTTTCCTCTATAACCGGTAACATTTACAAGATTTCTATTTGGATCCTTGTTCAGTGAGAGAGGAGGAGCGATTGGAGTCTTCATAGATGAGTTATTTGATAGATCAAACTTTTTCAGCATATTTCTAATATACTTACTTTGACTGATAAAGATACCTTTATCTGATTGCTTAATCTAAAGACCTAGAAAGTAAGTCAGTTCTCCCATCATGCTCATATGATATATTCTTTCTTCATGCATTATGCGAACCGAAAACACAAAGAGGGATTAGTGGAACCAAATATTATATGATCAACATATATTTGGACTAGAATGATATGACCCTTAATTTTCCTATGAAATAGGGTCTTGTCAATCTTTCCATGGACAAATTGCTCAGAGAGAAGAAATGAAGAAAGGGTATCATACCAAGCACGAGGGGCCTGTTTTAACCCGTAAAGAGCTTTATCCAATTTGTAGGCATGATTTGGATACATAAGGTCAAGAAACCCTAGAGGTTGTTCAACATAAACGTTCTCTTGAAGTTTTCCATTAAAGAAAGAACTCTTTACAGCCATTTGAAACACTTTAAAGTATCTATGGGCAGCAAAGGCTAGAAAGAGTCGAATAGCTTCGAGTCTAGCCACTGGTCTGAAGTTTCGTCATAATCGATTCCTTCTTCTTGTCTATAACCCTGAGCAACAAGACGAGCCTTGTTGCGTGTTAGACCCCATAAGTAGTATGTATGAAGTAATGAAGACAAACAAGTGATGAAGAACTAGAAGGCCGATGGAAGACTTCAAGGAAAAATGACTAAGTCTAAAGAACATCCAGAGGGTCGATAAACTGACCAGAGATATGATGGAAAGTGCATCTCCATAACCCCTCTGGATACTAACACTTGAAGTTTCCTTCACTAGTTCAACCAGAGGCAAGCAATGAAGATATAAAGATAAAGTTGAACTCGTATCACATGGAAGACAGCTGGAGATGACCAATCAATAGCTGGATTCTACAAAGTTTATCTTGTTTTAATGTTTATCGTTGTTATAGATAAACTTTATCTGTTAGTAGAAGATTAGCTAAATAGTCTCACTAGATAGTTATCTTCTTATTAGCATACTAGTATAAATAGGTGGTTAGGCCTATTGTAATTTTTGACGCTTTACGTTTCACATAATTATAGAATAAAGTGAAATATTTGGCACTCAAGATTATTCTTTGAATGTTCATACATTGTTCTTGACTGTTCATCATTTTATTCATCTAAACACTATAATTTGGTTATTCTTAACTTAATTATTAGTGTTATTGAGAGATCTGGGATCAACAATTGGTATCAGAGCCAGGTTGATTGTTTTTCCAATCAAACGATCATAAAAAATCTCTCAATTTACGTTTTTCACAAAATATCTTCTCTAAAACGTAAATTTTCTCCCTTCTAAAAATCTTAATGGCCAACTGGAATTCCGCGTACGGTGTTGGTTCCCTCACCAAACCTCCAACTCTTCAAAGAGAAGAGTACCCACAATGGAGGATACGGATGGTGAACTTTCTGGAAGGGATGGACAGAAATCTTCTGGGATCTGTCATGGAGGGTCCCTATATTTCACAAACTCTTGTTCCAAGAGTCCCAGAAACAAATACCACAGCAGAAATTCCTGCCTACTACATGCCCAAGGATGAGAAGAATTGGGATGAAGACGACATAGAGTGGGTTGAGACCGACAAAAAGGCCAAAAGACTGATAATAATGGCCATACCCAATGAAATCTTCCAATCCCTTGATGCATGTTCCACAGCCAAGGAACTATGGGATAAGCTGGGAAGCCAATTGGAAGGAGGCGCAAAAACGAAGAAAAATCATAGAGCCTAATTGTTAAACCCCATAATTCATAATGTAAAAAGTAATGAAAAAACAATAAGTGATGAAGAACCAGAAGACCGATGAAGACATCAAGGAAGAAACGGCTAAGTCTGGAGTACAACCAGAGGACCGATGGACGACCTGGGATGCGATGGAAACAGCATCCTCATCGATCCTCTGGTCATCAACACTTAGAGATTCTCCAGCAAATCATCCAGAAGCATACGATGAAGACTTAAAGATAAGGATGATTCATCACATCATGAATGACAGCTGGAGATGACAAGTCGACARCTAGATTTCGAGTTTATCTCTAATATTAAAGCTTATCTATAGAGTAGATAAACGTTATCTATTAAGAGAAGATTAGCTAAAAAGTCTCATTAGATAGTTATCTTCTCATTAGCTAATTAGTATAAAAAGGTGATTAGGCCTATTGTAAAAAGTTGCTTTTACATTTTTATTATTAATAAAGTGAAATCTTTGACACTCAATATTGTTCATAATTGTTTATATTTCTTCTTGAGTGTTCTTCACTTTCTTCATCAAATCACTATAATTTGGTTATTATTAACTAGATTATTACTGTTATTGAGAGATCTAGGATCAACAATTGGTATCAGAGCCGATTGATTGATTTTCCAATCAAAACGATCAAACAAAAATTTCTCAATTTTTGACCTTCTCTCTCGTCAAAACACAAATCCTTCTCTTCAAAATTCTCAATGGCCAACTGGAATTCCGCTTATAGTGTTGGCTCTCTCACCAAGCCTCCAACTCTTTAACGAGAAGAATATGCACAATGGAAGATCAAAATGGTGAATTTCTTGGAAGGAATGGACAGGAACCTCCTGCGATCTGTAATGGACGGTCCTTACATTCCACAAACTCTTGTCCCAAGAGTTCCAGGAACAAACACCACGGCTGAAATTCCTGCCTACTATATGCCCAAGGATGAGAAGAATTGGGATGAAGGCGATATGGAAAGAGTAGAAACAGACAAGAAGGCCAAACGATTGATAATCATGGCCATACCCAATGAAATCTTCCAATGCCTCGACGCATGTTCCACAGCCAAGGAACTATGGGATGAACTGGCAAGCCAACTAGAAGGAGGAGCAAAAACGAGAAAAAATCGTAGAGCACAATGTCTCAACAAATATACTAATTTCAAGGCCCTTCCTGATGAACCAATACAGAAGACGTATGATCGTTTTAACACATTGATCAATCAATGTCTTCGGAACGACATCTCCATAACTAAGGAAGAGAACAACGTTTTATTCCTAAAAAGTCTGGGCGATGAATGGACTCAGCTGTCTATGTCCCTTCAAGCAAACCAAGACCTAGACAGCTGGTCACTTCATGATCWGTATGGAACGCTTGCAGCACAAGAGAATGACATAATGAAAAAGAAGGTTTCCATTGGTGGACCTCTTGCCCTTGCTGCCGATGAAAAGGAAAAATCAAGGACTTCTACTAAAGAACATAAAAAGAAAGCAAGAAAGCATTGGTAGTAGAATCAAAATCTGAAGAAGAAACTTCTGAATCAGATGTTAAAATTAAAGCTTTTGCCAAATCTTTGGCCTTGATCACAAAGCAGTTCCAGAGAAAGTTCATCAAGAAACCCTATGAACGAAAAGAGTTCAAGAGGGAAAGGTACCAGTCATCGTATGAAAAGAAGCCATCCAAATTTCTTCAGAGGGAAGATAGAAGAGATGGGAGAGAAGAAAGAGAAGAAAGAAGAGAAGATAAAAGAGACGAGAGGAAAGAAGACAAGGATGGAAGGAAGAATGACCTTCGATGCTTTAGATGTGGAAAGCTCGGTCATTTCTCCAAAGAATG
>NW_020201795.1:9138-20116 GCF_001531365.2 Cynara cardunculus var. scolymus
TCTTCTAGATTTTGAGTCCTCAATGGGACAAGACACCCTTTGTCTTGTTTCCCATAAGAGCAATGAAAATTGGCTATGGCATAAAAAATTCTCACACCTCAACTACGAAAGCTAGCCACACAGAAGTTGGTCAAGGGAATTCCGGATCTCAAATTTTAAAAAGATCATCTTTGCTCAGCCTGTGAGATGGGTAAGTTAAAACAGGCCTCACATAAAACCAAGTCAGAAACCACCTGCACCAAGCCCTTAGACATGATTCATATAGACCTCTGTGGGCCTATATCAACCCAAAGTCTCTCTATAAAGAAGTATATGCTAGTATTGGTCGATGAATACTCTAGATACACTTGGGTTGTATTTGTAAAGAAGAAATCAGACGTTCCAGACCTACTCATTGGAGTGATGAAAAGGCTTCAAGTTCTTATACAACAAAAACTAGTGAAGGTTAGAAGCGACAATGGAACTGAATTCAAAAATGCTAAAATTAATGACTATCTTTTCAGTGAAGGCATTACACAAAACTTCTCATCCGCAAGAACTCCATAACAAAATGGAGTGGTAGAGCGAAGGAACCGAACCTTAGTGGAAGCAGCAAGGACCATGCTTGCTTCATCGGAGTTACCCATCACATTTTGGGCTGAAGCTATTTCAACTGCATGCTTCACCCAAAATCGGTCAATCATTAACAAGAGATACCAGAAGACACCTTATGAGCTCATCAACCACAGAAGACCAAATGTCAAATATTTTCATATCTTTGGGTGCAAATGCTTTGTACTCAACGATAGAGAATATGTTGGCAAGTTTGACAAGAAAGCTGATGAATGAATCTTTCTGGGCTACTCTCAAACCGCCAAAGCCTACAGAGTCTACATCAAAAGGACAAAGATCGTCATCGAAAGCATCAATGTGTCCTTTGATGATTCAACAACTATGACTTCTGGACACAACAGTTCAGAACTCGGACTTGAAAGAAGAGCATCTAATTCATCACTTGGCAAACCCAATGAATCAGAGCTAGCTCAATTATTTGATGACATCTTTGATGAAGAAGTAATCTCTGGAAATGCGTCCACTGCAAAATCTAACTCCAGAATTGATAAAGATCATGAAGTCTCCAATGCTAAAGGAACAACTCTTACAGGAACAAGTCTTCAGATTGCAATCAAGATCCAGAATCTAACTCTGGAGATGATCTCGTCAAGGGGGAGCAAGCAGTTCCGTCAGTCGATGAAGAGCTGCATCCTGTTGCTCCAGAACCTCAATCAAGCACCAAGTGGACAAAAGATCATCCACACCACCAAATCATTGGTGATCCAACCTCTGGTGTCAGGACGAGATCTGCCACAGCAAATGAATGCCTCTTCGCCAACTTTCTGAGCATGATAGAACCTAAGAAGATTTCAGAAGTCGTACAAGATCCAAACTGGATAGACGTAATGCAAGAAGAATTACTCCAGTTTGAATGAAACAAAGTATGGTCCCTTATGCCTCTACCCAAAGGGAAGACGGTCATAGGTACCAAATGGGTGTTCCGGAACAAGAAGGACGAAGATGGCATCATAATAAGAAACAAAGCCAGGCTTGTTGCCAAAGGCTACCGCCAAGAAGAAGGGATTGATTATGATGAAACATTTGTTCCCGTTGCAAGA
This sequence comes from Cynara cardunculus var. scolymus, assembly GCF_001531365.2. Taxonomy (NCBI): domain Eukaryota; kingdom Viridiplantae; phylum Streptophyta; class Magnoliopsida; order Asterales; family Asteraceae; genus Cynara; species Cynara cardunculus. The sequence goes on from NW_020201795.1 coordinate 10,791, forward strand.
CTTGATGCCATCGGAATGTTCCTAGCCTACGCCCCTCACAAATGCTTTAAGGTCTATCAGATGGATGTCAAGTCTGCCTTCCTCAACGGAAAACTTCAAGAAGAAGTCTACGTGAAGCAGCCTTCTGGGTTCGAAGATCCAAAACATCCAGACTATGTCTACTTTCTGGAGAAGTCCCTCTATTGGCTGAAGCAAGCACCCAGAGCCTATTATGAAACTCTATCTACCTTTCTCATCAACAACGGTTTTGAAAAAGGTACAATCGATACAACTCTCTTTCTCAAAAAGCATAAAGGTGACATCTTACTTGCTCAAATATATATGGACGACATCATATTTGGCTTTACAAATGCAAAACATTACGAAAAATTATCAGAGTTGAAAGTAAATTTCAAATGAGTATGATGGGAGAACTAAGATTCTTCCTTGGTCTTYAAATCAAACAAACTTCAGAAGGAATTTTCATCAATCAGTCCAAATATGGGACTGACCTTCGCAAGAAATAGTCTCTCTCAAACTCATCATCGATGAGAACACCTATGGCTACAGGAGCCAAGCTTGTTGCTGATCCATCAGGCTAACCTGTGGATATAACAACCTACAGAGGCATGATTGGATCACTCCTGTATCTAACTGCTAGTGGACCAGATAAATGTTTGCCACATGTCTTTGTGCAAGATATCAATCCAATCCTAAAGAATCGCATCTCTCTGCAGTCAAGAGGATCGTCCGATACCTAAAGGGAAATCCATCATTGGGTCTCTGGTATCCACAGAACTCTGGCTCTGATCTAATAGCCTACACAGATGCAGATCATGCAGGTTGCAAGCCTGATAGAAAGAGCACGTCTGGAACCTGTCAACTCTTGGGGGACAAGCTAGTAAGTTGGACATCCAGAAAACAAAATTGTGTCTCAACATCCACAGTAGAAGCAGAATATGTTGCTGCTGCTAGTTGTTGTTCACAAGTTCTCTGGATGAAGACTCAACTTAAGGACTATGGTTTCCATTATAACAAAATCCCTATTCTCTGTGACTCCAAGAGTGCCATAGCAATATCTGCTAATCTAGTGCAGCATTCCAAGACCAAGCACATCGATGTAAGTTACCATTTTCTGAAAGACAATGTTGAAAAAGGTAATATATAAATGTATTTTGTTCCAACTGAGATTCAACTTGCTGACATATTCACAAAATCTCTTGATGAGAAAAGATTTTTATTCCTAGTCAGCAAGATGGGTATGCTGAATCTCGCTACTCAAAGTCACTCATTAGCTTACAACCAGAGATCTTCAATATCTCATGGTTATGCCTATAAGTGATATATAAAATTTCAGACAGAGCCTCTGGCTATTTAGATTTACTTCGAACAATTTTTTTTGGCAAATAATCTCTATCACCTTTGGAACTAGAACCCCTCTGGTCCAAAGCAAATACTTCGTAATTTCTACCAAGTATACTCTTACTCACTAGAGCCTCTGGAATACAATACCTTGAGTCTACATCCTATTGTGTCTCAACTTGGTCTTAACCTTTCATTCATTTCATCTCCTCATTATTCTTTATCTTTGGACCCAGAGCCCCTCTATTCTGAGGCATATACTTAGTTTTCATACACTAAGTATTCTCTTCCCACCCAGAGCCTCTGGCTCCAAAGACCAGAGCCTCTGGTTTCCAATTCCTTTGAAACCAGCGCTATCAAGTTCCCATCTATGACTATAAACCACACCCCTTCTATACCATACCAGAGCCTCTAGTTCTAAAGACCAGCGCCTCTGGATTCATACTCTTTGTAACCAGAGCCCCTCTGGTCCCAAAGAGTTTCCCTTTTCTCCCTACATAAGGACTTAACCATATTTTTCATATTTCATTCTTTTGCTTTCATAACCAGGGCCTCTGGATTCACAATCTTTGGAACCAGAGCTCCTCTGGTCTCAAAGGCTCATCCATCATAGTCTTTCACATACTTCACCATTTTCCATTACCCATTTTCTTTGCTTCATAACCAAAGCCTTTGGTTCTAAAGACTAGAGCCTCTGGCCTTTTTTCTTTGGAACCAGAGGTCCTCTGGTCTCAAAGACCCTTTCTCCACTTCCACTTAGCCACCTTTCATACATTCATCATCCTTCACATTTTTTATGCATTTTTCATCCAGAGCCTCTGGTTCTACTATTCAGAGCCTCTGGCCACCTAATTGCTACATATGTATTTAACCAGAGCTCCTCTGATTCTATATAATGGATTAACAATGCTTATCTAGAGCATTTGGCTTGTTATCCAAGGCCTCTATATCATGCAATCCAACATTACATCCATGAACTCCTTCATCGATGTTAAACCAGAACTCCTCTGGTTCCTCACCCAATGAGTCATGACCAACCAGAGCTCCTCTGGTTCCATGACAATAATTTTTACAAAAACTCATCTTAATTGAAAATCATTTTCAAGATTTTACAAAATTGCAGCTTTTGTGACTAAAAACTATACAACATCGGTTTCTAGAAGACCAAAACTTCGTAATTACTATTAATCTTACAATTAGATGGGAATTTAAATTCAAATTATTTTTGGGATACGTACTCATCAAGATATTATTTGGAATACCTTTTTATTTCAAATAATTCATAACGTCATCATACCACGCGCCTGACAACACATACAGCCTGTTCCCCATACACCCTTTCAACTTTCCGCCCTTCCTAACCCCACCTTGACACGTGTCATCTAACATTAATGGCACGTACAATCAAGACGACTCACGTTCTTCAAATCAAATCATCTATACCCAAAACCGCCAAAATTTTCATGATTATTGTATTTTAATAATCAAGAAACCGTTTCCCTTCCACCCCTCTACCCCCCCACACACCCCACTCCCTCACCATATTCCCGCCTATAAATACCTTTCTTCCTCATCCATCTTCTCTTTACGCTTCCATAAACCTGCAACTATATTCCGACRAASAACAAACCTGCAACTTCATCAACAATGGCCTCCTCCGCCTCCCACGAATCGAACAACAATGACAGCAGAGTCCAATCCACCGGCGCCGACAGTCGCGCYATCGTCTTCCTACCCATGAAACCAAACAACCACTCTATCGAACTCCGAAACACCCTGTTTGACGACAGATTTACAGTTATGATCGAGTTTTTCGTGAACTGCATTCTTCTTCCCACCCTCACTCTTGCTGACACCAGCGTACCTATAAAGTACATCCAACAATAGTGGCAAACGTGCGAGTTTGAACCAGAAAACCATGGAATAATGGGGGACATGGACGCCCCTAACGATATGATATGCTCGCTCAAGATATCGCGGGCTACGGTTTCTCGGGTTCTGTGTATTCACACTCGACGAGAACTTGGAATTGAACAATATGACGAACCACTAACCACCAACGACATCATTTGCTTCGTAAACAAGCTAGGTTACAATCGTGACCTACGCAACGTATAGGACCTCAAACGCCAATTCCTTCCGCCAATGTGGAATATGTTTTTCTCCATTCTCAACAGGGCCCTCACATGCAAACTGGGCTCATTGGACCAAGGGAACATAAACATCATGACTATCATGTATGGGCTGTTCTTCAACTTGAACCTCGACTACGCCTTCCTGATCTACAACGAGATTCATACGGCAGTGGTCAAGAAATGTAAACTCCAAGCCGCTGGCAAGCCTCTCTCTGCGGTTTTCTTCCCTCGCTTTTTCGCCCTCTTCATTGGGGACGCAATGAGGCAGCATGGTCTACCAGCCGAGGAGCCCTTCACCCCTATCTACAAGATGCATGGACATCGCCCAACCCTCTCGAAGRAGGGTTACAGTATCAACCGTCCACTCTCCAGGGCTATGCTCAATGTCATTCCATCGACATCTGAGATACGCCAAGCCTATGAACGCTCTATGTTGTCCCAGGAACCGAGGGCAGCTACCCCAGAGCGATTAGAGCCGTCCCCCCACCAAGCGAGGGAGCACATTAGTCATCTTCATCAGATGATGAAGATGATGATGATGATGCTACTCATCGATCCTCCCCCGGCCCTACTCATACACTTCCTCAACCCACTTCCCAAAGGGCAACCACATCTACTGCCCCTAGCGATCAAAGCCAAAGGGGTATTGAAAAAGGACGACCCAGTCCAATCCCAACCCCAGCCAGCCATCTAGAGGCCATTCTTCGGGCCTCTGGAGATGTATTAGCCGAGGAACCACATCTTCCATCACCCCTCTTTCAACAGAGAGGTGTTGAAGATATAAGAGCCCCCTCGTCTCAGGGGCCGACACATCCCACCACACACACAGAAGCATGTGTTGCTTCTGATATTGAACCCCAAGATCGTTCAGAGCGATCTTCCCTTCATGCACATCCTCCTTCGATATTTGATCTATCGAAGGGGACACACATTCGCTTCACTTACCCAGCCTCTGAAGCCAAGGAAGAGGAAGCAGATGTCGCAACATCACGAGATAGCTCCTCTCTTGAGGGATATCAAGGACGTGATTGAAGTCCTTCTAGGCCTACCTTCTCACAAGGCCAAGAAGGCGCCTCAGGAGCAGAGGCACAACCTGCAGCATCTGTTGCTGCAGGGGTTACCCCACATGCTGACCTGGTCACAAAGGATGAGTTCCAAGCCTTTGTCGACACAGTGATGTGGTCCTTGGAAGACCTTAAACTCATCATGCAAGGGATTGTAGACAACCAACCCTCCATCAATAACTCTGACCTCCAACAATCTCTTGCAATCTTACAACACCACCTCACCCAAATCGAAACCCAAACCCAAGCCAACACCACCCGATTACAAATGCTCCAACAAACCATTACCCAACACCATAACACCACTTCCTTCCTAGCCACCCAACGAAACCAAATCCTCATCCAATCCATCGCCACCCTCACGGCCCAGGCAACTGAGGCCGATGAGAACCTCACATACATCATCTCCCAACTTCAAACCATCCTTCAAACCATTAACTCCCTACCAACAACCATCATCTCCCAAATTCTTCATCAAGCCCCACCTCAATCCAACTCATCCATCGAAGCTACCCTTACCAATCTCACCAATCAAATGGCCTCCATACAAACTACCTTCACCCAACTACCCACCACTATCCTAACCCAAATCCCCCAGCCTACTCCTCCACCCCAACCTCGCTCTGCATGCCCATTCTTTGATGAAGCCTTCACCTCATTCACTACAGAGGTGAGAGACCTCATTACCAACCTTCCCATCCCTCCATATACATCCACCACCACCTCTATACCACCACAAGCCTCATCCTCCTCCATCGAGTTCGCAACCAGAGCTGACCTACGGGCTTTGTCCAAGGCGCTAGTCTCATCTTTTAATGAGATTAGTGCCAAATTTGTTCATCGAGCCATCCATTAAACAAGGATTCTCTCCCAGAACATGGCCGATGAACAACGGCGCACCACCTCTCTCCTCCAAACAATGGAGGCGAGTCGAAGACAAGCTGCCCTGAAGGCGTATCTTGCGTCCTTCATGAAGGACAAAAAGAAGAAGAGGAGCAGAGTCTCTTGCTCCAGCAGCCGCCAACACAAAAGGCCAAGGCATGAAAACCAAGACCCCCATGATCAAGGTCTTGGACCTCATGATGGGGAGACAGATGCCACGGCTGCACAACATACAAAATCCGCTACACCACCATCACCACAAACACAACCACCACCCTCAACCGAAGGAACCCAAACAAGGGAACCAGAGGCTTTGCCCTCTGAAGATGTACATATACATGTTCCCTTCGCTGCAACCACAGAACCCATCGTGTTGAGCTCTTCAACCGATGAAGAACTTACTACCCCACCAACACAACCAATGAGGAACCATCAGCTGATGAATCGATGAACCATCCAAGTAAAAATGAAAGTTCATCTGAGTCAGAATCGATGGAACCTCAAGAAGATCACTCTGAAGCATCAAACTCTGAACCCACACCTCCCACAAACATCCATGCTAATTTTGATTTCGAGAAATCAGCAAGAGACTTTCTCGATTTTGAATCTAAAAACGAGATAATATGTGAATCACCAAAGATAATTGAGAATAAGAATCCTCAAAACTCCAAACCCTCAATGAAATATGGTATTCCTCCATCGATGAAATCTTCGGACAAAGGAAAGGGAAAACTGAGAGATATTAAATCTGCCAACGATAAAACAAAAGGTCCAAGCATATCTTCTAAGTTCATTAAGTTTACTCGTGAGCAAAAACAGAAGGGGCCTGCCTCTGAGAAAACTAACCACCACTTTTCCTCTCATTCAGCTGAAGAAAAGCAGTCCTTCCTTAGGAGAAAAAAAGTAAAGACAAAGACCCCTTCAAATAAAAAATCTGAACTAGATAGGAAGTTTGTAAAAACAACCAATGCTAGGATAGGATTTACATCCCATGCATTTACTTCTTTATTTTCAGCGAATAAAAAGAACGTTAGACATTTATACCCAAAGTATAATAATTGTCAATGTTTAGCTCTTTTACAAAACCTGAAGCATCACATGTTGACACATCGCTGCATATTCTCCCAACACGTTTATCGCTATAAAGTTAAAACCAATGAAAACGTGGAAAAGCCCAAGTCCAAGGGCAAGGGAAATGCTAATAAACTCAAGCCTGCAAAGGCTAAGGGCGATGAAAAGAGAGTGGTATCTCCTACTAACAAACGTGGACCCATTAAAAAATGGGTACCTAAAACCCCTTAATTTGTCTTACAGGACCACCATGTGCAACTATGGTACATGGATTTAGGTTGCTCCAGGCACATGACTGGTGACAAAAGTCAGCTGACCTCCTTCATCAAAAAATCTAGAGGTTCTGTCACTTTTGGAGACAACAGCAAGGGAACCATCAAGGGATACGGAACTCTCATCAAAGGCAACATCTCGATTAGCAAAGTGGCTTATGTTGAAGGTTTGAAGCACAACTTACTAAGCATAAGTCAGTTCTGCGACAAGGGTCTTGAAGTCAGGTTCCGCAAAGGTTTCTGTATCATAGAGACAAAGCCTGGTCAAACCATTATCAAGGCCAAGAGAGAAGGGAATCTCTATCTTCTAGATTTTCAATCCTCTGAGGGACAAGACACCCTTTGCCTTGTATCCAATAAGAGCGATGAAAATTGGGTAAGGCACCAGAAGTTCTCACACCTGAATTTTGATGTCTTAAGAAAGCTAGCCAAACAGAAGTTGGTCAAGGGGATTCCTGATCTCAACTTTGAAAAAGATCATCTATGCTCAGCCTGTGAGATGGGAAAGCTAAAACGGGCCTCTCACCGAACAAAGTCAGAAACCTCCTGCACTATGCCCTTGGATATGATCCATATTGATCTCTATGGGCCCATATCTACACAAAGCCTCCCAGGAAAGAAGTACATACTTGTACTTATTGATGAATACTCCAGATACACCTGGGTTGAGTTTGTGAAAAAGAAATAAGATGTTCCTGACCTACTCAATGGGGTGATGAAAAGGCTCCAAGTCCTTCTACAACGAAAACTCATTAAAGTTAGAAGCCAAATAGAACTGAATTCAAAAATTCCTGAATCGATGAATACCTCATCAATGAAGGCATCACACAAAACTTTTCAGCAGCCAGAAACCCACAACATAATGGAGTGGTAGAACGAAGGAACAGAACCCTTGTGGGCTGAAGCAAGGACCATGCTTGCTTCATCGGAATTACCCATCACCTTCTGGGCTGAAGCAATTTCTACTGCATGCTTCACCCAGAATCGATCCATCATCAACAAGAGGCACCAGAAGACACCCTATGAGCTCATCAATCAGAGRAGACCAAATGTCAAGTATTTCCATGTCTTTGGGTGCAAATGCTTTGTACCCAATGATAGGGAATATCTTGGCAAGTTCGACAAGAAAGCTGATGAAAGGATCTTTCTGGGATACTCTCAAACCCTAAAAGCCTACAGAGTCTACATCAAAAGAAAGTTGTCAACTCTTGGGGGACAAGCTGGTAAGTTGGATATCCAGAAAATAGAATTGTGTCTCAACCTCTACAGCAGAAGCAAAATATGTTGTTGTTGCTAGTTGTTGTTCACAAGTTCTCTGGATGAAGACTCAGCTTAAAGACTATGGCTTTCGATATGAAAAGATACCAATCCTCTGTGACTCCAAGAGTGCAATAGCTATCTCTGCAAATCCTATGCACCATTCCAAGACCAAGCACATCGATGTAAGGTACCACTTTCTGAAGACAATGTTGAAAAAGGTAATATAGAGATGTACTTTGTTCCTACTGAGATTCAACTTGCTAACATTTTCACAAAACTCTTGATGAGATAAGATTTTTATTTCTAGTCAGCAAGATGGGTATGCTGAATCTCACCACTTAGAGACAATCTTTAGTTTGAAACCAGAGATCTTCAACAACTCATGGTTATGGCTTTAAGTGATACATAAAATCTTAGCCATAAACTCCAAGTATCCTAAACCAAAGCCTCTGGTTATACAGACCAGAGCCTCTAGCCATTTAGAATCACTTAGATAAATTTTTGGCATAAATTTTCATCACTTTTGTAACCAAAGACCTCTAGTCCAAAGCAAATACTTGGTATTTCCTCACCAAGTATTCCCCTCCAAACCAGAGCCTCTGGTTTTATAGACTAGAGCCTCTAGATTCCAATACTTTGAGACCAGAGCCACTTTGGTCTCAAACTTGGACTTCCTTGATCATTCATGCATGTAATTACGTCATTATCCATCATCCTTTGGCACCAGAGACCTTTGGTCCAAAGCCAATACTTTGTGAACTTTTTCACTAAGTTCTCTTTTCTCAACTAGAGCCTGTGGTTCTAAAGACCAGAGCCTCTGGATTCAAAGTCTTTGAAACCAGAGCCCTCTGGTCTCAAAGGCACATCCATTCTACCACCACATACATGCACTAAACCAATTTTTTCATATTACTTTGCATCGCCTTTGCAACCAGTGCCCTCTGGTCTCAAAGGCTCCATTGTTTCATACCATTTTGCATATTCTTCACCATTCCTCCATAACTATTTTTCATCATTGTTAAACCACATAATTCATAATGTAAAAAGTAATGAAAAACAATAAATGATGAATAACTAGAAGACCGATGAAGACATCAAGGCAGAAATGGCTAAGTATGGAGCACAACCAGAGGACCGATGGACGACTGAGAATGTGATGGAAAGAGCAATTCCATCGAATCGAACCTCTGGTCAACTATACTTAGAGTATTTTCCAGCAATTCATCCAGAAGCATGCGATGAAGACTTAAAGATAAGGATGATACATCACACCATGAATGACAGCTGGAGATGACAAATCA
>NW_020201795.1:20251-24018 GCF_001531365.2 Cynara cardunculus var. scolymus
CTCAAGATTGTTCATTATTGTTCTTATTTTCTTCTTGAGTGTTCTTCACTTTCTTCATCAAATCACTATAATTTGGTTATTATTAACTAGATTATTAGTGTTATTGAGAGATCTGGGATCAACAATTGGTATCTCAAAGGAGGATTACAGCATCAACCGTCCACTCTCTAGGGCTATGCTCAATGTCATTCCACCGACATCTAAGATACGCCAAGCCTATGAATGCTCTATGCTGTCCCAGGAACCGAAGGCAACTACCCCAGGGCGATTAGATCCGTCCCCCCCACCAAGCGAGGGAGCACCTGAGTCCTCTTCATCAGATGATGAAGATGATGCTACTCATCGTGCCTCCCCCGGCCCTACTCATACACTTCCTCAACCCACTTCCCAAAGGGCAACCACATCCACTACCCCTAGCGATCAAAGCAAAAGGGGTATTGCAACAGGACGACCCAGTCCAATCCCAACCCCAGCCTGCCATCCAGAGGCCATTCTTTGGGCCTCTGGAGATGTATCAGCCGAGGAAGCACATTTTCCATTACCCCTCTCTCAACAGAGAGGTTATGAAGACTTAAGAGCCCCTTCGCCTCTGGGCTCGACACACCCCATCACACACACAGAAGCATGTGTTGCTTCTGATATTGAACCCCAAGATCGTTCAGAGCGATTTCCCTTCATGCACCTCCCGCTTCGATATTTGATCTATCGAAGGGGACACACATTCGCTTCACTTACTCGGTATCTGAAGTCGAGGAAGAGGAAGCTAATGTAGCAACATAACGAGATAGCTCTTCTCTTGAGGGTTATCAAGGATGTGATGGAAGTCCTTCTAGGCTTACCTTCTCACAAGGCCAAGAAGGCGTCTCAGGAGTAGAGGCACAACCTACAGCATCTGTTGATGCAGGGGTTACCCCACATGCTGACTGGTCACAAAGGCTGAGTTCCAAGCCTTTGTCGATACAGTGATGCGGTCCTTGGAAGACCTTAAACTCATCATACAAGGGATTGCTGATAGCCAACCCTCCATCGATACCTCTGACCTCCAACAATCCCTTGCAATCCTCCAACACCACCTCACCCAAATTGAAACCCAAACCCAAACCAATACCACTCGCCTTCAAATGCTCCAACAAACCATCACCCAACATCACAACACCACATCCTCCCTTGCCACCCAACGAAACCAAACCCTCATCCAATCCATCGCCACCCTCACGGCCCAGGCAACTGAGGTTGATGAGAACCTAACCTATATCATCTCCCAACTACAAACCATCCTTCGAACCCTTCGCTCACTACCCATAACCATCACCTCCCAAATTCCTTCTCAAGCCTCACCTCAATCCACCTTATCCATCGATGCTACCCTTGCCAACCTCACCAACCAAATGGCCTCCATCCAAACCACCCTCATCCAACTACCCGCAACTATCCTAGCCCAAGTTCCCCACCCTACTCCACCCCAACCTCCCTCTGCAGGCCCATCCTTTGATGAAGCCTTCTCCTCATTCACTGCAGAGGTGAGAGACCTCATCACCAACCTTCCCATCCCTCAATATACATCCACCACCACCTCTATTCAACCACAAGCCTCATTCTCCTCCACCGACTTCGCAACTAGAGCTGACCTACGGGCTCTGTCCAAGGCGCTAGTCTCATCTTTCACTGAGATTAGTGCCAAATTCGTTCATCGGGCCATCCATCCAACAAGGGTTCTCTCCCAGAACCTGGCAGATGAACAATGACGCACCACCTCTCTCCTCCAAACAATGGAGGCGAGTCGAAGACAAGAAGCTCTGAAGGCGTAACAAGAAGAAGAAGAGGACAAGAGCCTCTTGCTCCAGCAGCCACCAACACAAAAGACCAAGACATGAAGACCAAGACCCCGATGATCAAGGTCTTGGACCTCATAAGGGGGAAACAGAGGTCGCGGCTGCACAACAAATAGAATTCGTTGTACCACCACCACCATCACCACAAACACAACCACTACCTTCAACCGAAGGAACCCAAGCAAGGGAACCAGAGGCTCTACCCTCTGAAGATGTACATGTACATGTTTCCTTTGCTGCAACCCAGAACCCATCGTGTTGAGCTCTTCAAACGATGAAGAATCTACTACCCCACCAACACAACTTAACCAACCTTTCTCCTCAACACCCACATCAAACCTACCCTTAACCCCTTCACCAACACCTCACACCATTCAACCCTTCATCCTACCCATATAACTAGGACCAACAATAATCCAACCTTCATCACCTCAACAACCACAAACCCAAACAGAACACCATGCATCTGAAACCACCCAAGCCGAACCAAATGAACCACAAGAAACCATACCCTCACCAACTCATACACAACCCTCAACCCAACCACCCGTGGTGCATGCGGATACTCCCTCTTCATCAAGGCAACTCCCTCTTCATCAAGGCAACCCCCTCAGAGCCTGGTAGATGAGATCATACATAGCATGGAGTCGATGCGGAGATGTCCTGAATTTCCACCCAGGGAACTAATTTTTCTTGAGAACATTCATCAATACCTATATCAAGATCGCGATGAAAGTTTCACCATCAACCCTCCAATCTTATCGTTTGAGTTCATGGACTTCCTACAGCATAGACTCATTAGACAGACCACACAAGCACCTCAGGCTATCTTCTCGAATGATGGGATAAGGAGGGTCATGGATCTAAAAATAAGGGCATTTGCCAACCGAGCCATTTGATACATCGAGTTCACTATGGAGAGAGCACATAGGCAAGTTTGCATGTTCAACGAGAATGACCTCATTAACCTCAACCCATATGACTTGATTGAATTATATGCATATACGGCTCAGAGGCAAGACCACGGCATCAGGTATGGAATGGCAAACCGAGCGATAGTGAAGACGATGGAAACCCTGGTGAACCATAGAGCCGAGAGTGATTTTGAAATTGCTCTTCGGCTAGGCATTGAGAGACTCTCCTGCACATCTCCAAACGAAGACTTCCAAGGCCTACAAGAGACAAGATCTGCCTCAGTCCAAACTCAACCAAAACTTGGACTTGTTTACAAGATTGAGTTTGGGGTTAAAAAGTTCTTTAGACTAAATGAGGCCTTCAAGTATTCATCGGATATACTTGAATGGTTTTAGAAAGTAATTAGAGAGAGACTTGGTAGAAACCACGTGCCAAGAGAAGAGGGAGTCGACTTATTCATGAGATATCGACAGTCATCGGATATCGAAGACTGCTCATGCGCTTCAGAAAAATATATCAAGGTATCTCATGATGAGTTGTATTTTTGTTTTGCCTTAATGTATTTTGATTCCAGTATTGTAAGAATTTCATCAGCCAATGAAAATTRRAAATTTGATGKTTTTCTATTAGTTTAGTCTCTATTCTTCACAAGTGTATCTAGATTAGTATATGTTTATTATTTCATTACTTAGGGGGAGATTGTTAAACCCCATAATTTATAATGTAAAAAGTAATGAAAAACAATAAGTGATGAAGAACCAGAAGACCAATGAAGACATCAAGGCAGAAACGGCTATGTCTGGAGCGCAACTAGAGGACCGATGGACGACGAATGATGTGATGGAAAGAGCATCTCCATCGAACCTCTAGTCAACTATACTTAGAGTTTTTTCCAGCAATTCATCCAGAAGCATGCGATGAAGATTTAAAGATAAGGATGATACATCACACCATGAATGACAGCTGGAGATGACAAATCAACAGCTAGACTTCGAGTTTATCTTTGATATTAAAGCTTAT
>NW_020201795.1:24113-30936 GCF_001531365.2 Cynara cardunculus var. scolymus
GTAGCTTTTTCTACATTCTTATTATCAATAAAGTGATATTTTTTACGCTCAAGATTGTTCATTATTGTTCTTATTTTCTTCTTGAGTGTTCTTCATTTTCTTCATCAAATCACTATAATTTGGTTATTATTAACTAGATTATTAGTGTTATTGAGAGATTTGGGATCAACAATCACCTTTATAACCAGAGCCTCTGGTTCTAAAGACCAGAGCCTCTGCATTCGTTGTCTTTGGAACCAGAGCCCTCTGGTGTCAAAGTCCCACTCCCTCTTATATTTATTCTCATATTTAGCCATATTTCATATCACTTTTCATCATCCTCCACAACCAGAGCCTCTGGTTGTATAGACCAGAGCTTCTGGTCAACAAAATGAACCTACCTATTGGTTCAAGGGGGAGTTTTAAACCTAATCTCCTCCCCATGCATCATTCTAGGGGGAACTTTTCATTCATCATAAAGAATTTTCAATTGCATAAGTATGCATTTTCCATCCAAGAGCCTCTAGTTCTACTATCCAGAGCCTCTGGACACCAAAATTCTAGAAAAATGATGAATAAAACATGTGTATGCAACCAGACCTCCTCTGGTCCTACAATATGGGTTGTCCAAGCTTAACCAGAGCCTCTGGTTTGTCAATCGAAGGTTCATTATACATACAACCCAATAATTCATCGATGAACTTATTCATCATGCGCAACCAGAGACCTTTGGTTCCTCATGCCAAAAGGGTATGTTTAACCAGAGACCTCTGGTTCCCCATCCAATGAGTCATGACCAACCAGAGCTCTTCTAGTCCCATGACAAAATATTTTTCATCAAAAAACCCATCTTAATTGCAAACTCTTTAAAGATTATACAAAATTGCAGCTTTTGTGACTAAAAACTATACTTCATGCTTTGTTAGAAGACCAAAACTTCGTAATTAGTATTAATCTTACAATTAGATGGAATTTTAAATATAAATTGTTTTTGGATTGATATTTCAAGAGATATTATTTGGAATAATTTTTAATTACTCGAAATAATCCAAACGTCACCTTACACAAAAGCCTGCCACATTTACAGGTTGTTCCCCATAAACCTCTTCACATTATCCATCCACCCTCCCCATGACGACACGTGTCCTCCCACATTATTGGCACAGTACCGTCAAGACGACCCACGATCCCCACCAAATCACTTTTTTTCCGAACGTCTCCCACTATCATGACTACCATTTTAATATTATTTTTTTTGCATGTTCCCCTCCTCCACCTATAAATACCCATCTTCCCCACACCACTTCCTCTTTACGCTCCCAAAACCTGCAACTACCTACACACGAACTGAAAAACGCAAAACCTACAAACTTCAAATAGCAATGGCTTCTTCCGCCTCTCACGAATAAAACAACAACGACAGCGATGTGCAATCAACCAACGCTGACAGCCGTGCACTGGTGTTCCTTCCCATAAAACCAAACAACCATGCGATCGACCTCCGAACAAACCTGTTTGAAGATAGGTTTGCTATCATGATAGAGTTCTTCCAGAACTGTGTTCTCCAACCGGCGTTGACGTTAATAGACAATGGCGTACCTCTCAAGTACGTCCAACAGTACTGGTAGACCTGCGAGTATATCCCCGACAGCTGAGGAATCAAGGGAGATATTGACACCTCAAACGACATGATTTTCTCCGTCAAGATCTCCCAGGAAAAGGTCTCTAAAGTCCTTTGCATTCCCACACGCCAAGAACTTGGCATTGATCAACACGTCGAGCCACCCACTAGCTCCGACATCCTTCGCTTCAGCCAAATGCTAGGTTACAATCGTGACCTACACAATGCCTCTAACTTCAAAAGGCTATTCCTCCCTCCAATATGGAATATGTTCTTTTCCATATTGAAAAGATTTCTGACCTGCAAACTGGGATCGATGGATCAGGGCAACATAAACATAATGACTATCATGTACGACCTCTTCTTCAACCTACCGCTGGACTACGCTTTCCTCATCTACAACGAAATGCATGCAGCGGTAATCAAGAAGTGCAAGCTCAAGGCCGCAGGAAAGCCACAACGAAATGCATGCAGCGGTAATCAAGAAGTGCAAGCTCAAAGACGCTCCTCGTGCATCCCCTGGCCCTTCACATACAATACCCATCCTCACTACCCAAAAGGCAACCACCACCACTACCCCTGGTGATCAAGGTTGGAGGGGTATTGAACAAGGACAACCCAATCCAATCCCTCACCCAGCCAGCCATCCAGAGGCCATTCTTCGGGCCTCTGGAGATGATACAGCCGAGGAACCTCACCATCCATCGCCCCCCTCCCAACAGAGGGGTGATGAAGAAATAAGAGCCACTTCGCCTCATGGCTCGCCACTACCATTCACACACCCAGAAGCATGTGTTGCTTCTGGCATTGTTGATCCAAAAGATCGTTCAGAGCGATCTTATGTTCTTGCACAACATCCCCCTTTGATACTTGATCTAGCGAAAGGGAAACACATCTACTTCTCTTCCTCGACCTTTGAAGCCGAAAAAGGAGAAGAAGTTGTAGCAACATCAAGAGATAGCTCCTCACTAGAGGGCTATCAAGGACATGATGGAAGTCCTTCATGACCCATATTTTCACAAGGCCATGAAGGCACCTCTAGTGCTGAGACTCAACCTACAGCATCCGTTGCTGCAGGGTTACCCATGTGGCTGATCTGGTCACAAAGGCTGAGTTCCAAGCCTTTGTAGACTCGATCCAGTGGAGCTTGGAAGACCTAAAAGTCATCATACAAGGGATTTTTGACAACCCTCCATCCATCAACCTCACCCCCCCTTCAACAGTCCCTTGCAACCCTTAAAACCCACACCCAAGACAACACAACCCGTCTCCAAATGCTCCAACAGACAGTCACCCAACACCACAACACCTCATCAGCCCATGCCACCCAACGAAACCAACTCATCATTCACTCCATCGCCACCCTCACAGCCCAGGGAACTGCGACCGATAAGACTTTTGCCTTAACCACTACCCAAGTAAACACCATCTCCCAAACCATAAACACCCTTCCAACCACCATCATATTTCAAATCCCACATCCTACCCCACCCCCAACTTCATCTATCAATGATACATTAGCCTCTCTTTCTACCCAAATGACCACCATCCAAAACACCCTCTCCTCCCTTCCTGCCACCATACTAGCCAACATATCCCAACGTCCTACTCCTCAACCCCCTCTGCAGTCCCATCCTTTGATGAAGCCTTCTCTTCCTTCAATGCATAGGTGAGGAATATAATTCCAACCTTCCCATTCCTCCATCCACATCTACCTCCACCTTCGTGCCCCCACCCACTTCATCATCGAGCACGGAGTTTTCCATCAGAGTTGATCTCAGGGCTATGTCAAAGGCACTTATCTCATTGTTGATCCCAAATCTCTCAATAACACTAATAATCTAGTTAAGAATAACCAAATTATAGTGTTTTAATGGAAAAAGTGATGAACACTCAAGAATAAATTATAAACACTAAAGGACAATCTTGAGCGTCAAAGGTTTCACTTTATTAATAATAAAAACGTAAAAGAGACATTTAGTACAATAGGCCTAATCACTTATTTATACTAGAAAGCTAATTAGAAGATAACTATCTAACGAGATATTTTAGCTAATCTTCTATTTACATATAATGTTTATCTAAACTGTAGATAAGCTTTAATATTAAGATAAATTTGAAGTGTAGCTGTCGACTTGTCATCTCCAGCTGTCTTCCATTGTATGATGAATCATCATTATCTTTAAATCTTCATCGTATGCCTCTGGATGAATTGTTGAAGAATTCTCTAAGTGTTATTGACCAGTGGGGTTTATTTTTCTTGGTAGGATGGTTGGCTCTTCATCGGTTGAAGAACTCAACACGATGGGTTCTGGAGTTGTAGCAAAGGGAACATGTACATTTTGTACATCTTAAGAGGGCAGAGCCTCTGGTTCCCTTTCTTGGGTTCCTTCGGTTGAGGTTGGTTGTGTTTGTGATGGTGGTGGTGGTGGTGCAGCGGATTCCGTTTGTTGTGCAGTCGCGGCCTCTATCTCCACCTCATGATTTCCAAGACCTTGATCATCAGGGTCTGGATCCTCATGCCTTCGTCGTTTGAGGGGGCGGCTTGATGAGCAGGAGGCCTTGAACTTGTTCTTCTTCCACAGTCATATGTGATCGGCCAATGTGCGCACCCCATCCTTGTTGCGCTATTGTTCCATGGTGCAAAGGAGAATGTTGGTTCGATCTTGCTGTTGTTGAAGACTCTTCCTCAGTGCAATGGTAGGCTCAACAGATCTGGCGGCAAAACTTTGCATTTATCTCATTGAACGATGAGATAAGTGCCTTGGACAGAGCCCGAAGGTCGACTCTGGTGGCAAAATCTGTGGTTGAGGTGGGTGGTGGAGGCACAGAGGTGGTGGCGAATGTCGATGGAGGATGGGGAAGGTTGGCAATGAGATTCCTCACCTCTACAGTGAAGGAAGAGAAGGCAGCATCAAAAGATGGGCCTGCAGAGGGAGGTGGGGGTGGAGTAGGCTGGGGGATTTGGGCTAATATTGTGGTCGAGAGATGGGTGAGGGTGGTTTGGATGGTGGCCATTTGGTGGGTAAGGGTGGCAAGGGTTTCATCGATAGATGAAGTGGATGGAGGTGGAGCTTGTTGAGGGATTTGGGAGATGATGGAGGTGGGTAGGGTGTGAAGGTTTTGAAGGATGGTTTGTAGTTGGGTGATGATGTAGGTAAGGTTCTCATCGGCCTCAGTTGCCTCGGCCATGAGGGTGGCGATGGATTGGATGAGGATTTGGTTTTGTTGGGTGGCAAGGGAGGATACGATGTTGTGGTGTTGGGTGATGGTTTGTTGGAGCATTTGGAGACGTATGGTATTGTCTCGGGTTTGGGTTTCAATTTGGGAGAGGTGGCGCTGTAGGATTGCAAGGGATTGTTGAAGGTCAGAGGTATCGGTTGAGGGTGGGTTGTCAACAATCCCTTGTATGATGAGTTTAAGGTCTTCCAAGGACCGCATCACTGAATCAACAAAGGCTTGGAACTCGGCCTTTATGACCAGGTCTGCAATTGGGGTAACCCCTGCAGCAACGGATGCTGCAGGTTGGGCCTCTGCTCCGGAGGCGCCTTCTTGGTCTTGTGAGAATGTGGGCCTTGAAGGACTTCCATCATGTCCTTGATAGCCCTCAAGAGAGGAGCTATCTCGTGATGTTACGACATCAGCTTTGTCTTCCTCGGCTTCAGAGGCGGGGTAAGTGAAGCGAATGTGTGTCCCCTTCGGTAGATCAAATATAGAAGTGGGATGTGCATGAAGGGAAGATCGCTCTGAACGATCTTGGGGAATATCAAAGTCTGAAGCAACACATGCTTCTGTGTGTGTGATTGTTTGTGTCGAGCCGTGAGGCGAATGGGCTATTATATCTTTATCACCTCTCTGTTGGGAATGGGGTGATGGAAAATGGGGTTCCTCGGCTAATTCATCTCCAGAGGCCCGAAGAATGGCTCTGGATGCTGGCTGGGGTTGGGATTGGACAAGGTCTTCCTTGTTCAATACCCTTGTGGCTTTGATCGCCAGGGGTAGATGATGTGGTTGCCCTTTGGGTAGTGGGTGGAGGAATTGTATGAGTAGGGCCGGGGGAGGCACGATGAGTAGCATCATCATCATCATCTTCATCATGCGATGAAGATGTCTCATGTGCTCCCTCGCTTGGTGGGGGGACGACTCTAATCGCTCTAGAGTAGCTTCCTTCGGTTCCTGGGACAACATAGAGCATTCATAGGCTTGGCGTATCTCAGATGTCGATGGAATGACATTGAGCATAGCCCTGGAGAGTGGGCGGTTAATGGTGTAACCCTCCTTCGAGAGGGTTCGTCGATGGTCGTGCATCTTGTAGACTGGAGTGAAGGGCTCCTCAGCTGGTAGTCCATGCTTTCTCATTCCATCTCCAATGAAAAGGACAAGGAAACGTGGGAAAAGAACCGCAGATAGAGGCTTGCCAGCGGCTTGAAGTTTGCACTTCTTGACCACCGCTGAATGAACCTCATTGTAGATGAGAAAGGCGTAGTCAAGGTTGAGGTTGAAGAACAACCCATACATGATCGTCATGATGTTTATGTTCCCTTGGTCCAAAGACCATAGTTTGCATGTGAGGGTCCTGTTGAGGATGGAGAGGAACATGTTCCACATCGGCAGGAGGAACTGTCGTTTGAAGTCGGAGACGTTGCAAAGGTCACGATTGTAACCTAGCATCTTGACGAAACATAGAATGTCGTCGGTGGTGGGTGGTTCGTCATATTGGCCAATTCCAAGCTCCCGTCGAGTGGGAATGCACAGAACCCTATAAACTTTAGCCCGCGAAATCTTAAGCGAGCAGATCATGTTGTTTGGGGCATCCATGTCCCCCATTATTCCATGGCTTTCTGGGTCAAACTCACATGTTTGCCAGTATTGCTGGACGTACTTTAGTGGTATGCCGGTGTCAGCAAGAGTTAGGACGGGAAGTAGAATACAGTTCTTGAAGAACTCTATCATGTCGGCGAAGCGGTCGTCGAACAGTGTGTTTTGTAGTTCAATATCGTGGTTGTTGGGCTTCATTGGAAGGAACACGGGAGCGCGGCTGTCGGTGCCGGTGGATTGGACCCTGTTGTCATTGTTGTTCGATTCATGGGAGGCGGAGGAGGCCATTGTTGAAGGAGTTGCAGGTTTTTGTTTGTCAAAGTCTATTTGCAGGTTTAAGTGAGCGTAAAGAGAAGATGGAGGTTGAAGAAGGGTATTTATAGGTGTGGAGATTATGGGGGGGGG
>NW_020201795.1:30978-35071 GCF_001531365.2 Cynara cardunculus var. scolymus
AGGGTGGGGGGGAATTGGAAACGGTTTCTTGATTATTATAATAAAATAATCATGAAAAGTTTTGGCGATTTGGGTATTGACGATTTGATTTGAAGAACGTGAGTCGTCTTGATTGTATGTGCCATTAATGTTGGAGGACACGTGTCAAGGCGGGGTTAAGGGGGAAAGTTGAAAGGGTGTGTGGCGAACAGGCTGTTTTTGGTGTCAGGCGCGTGGTAGGATGACGTATGGATTATTTGAAATAAGTAGGTATTTCAAATAATATCTTGATAAATATGTATCAAAAAAAAAATTTAAATTTAAAATCCCATCTAATTGGAAGATTAATACTAATTACGAAGTTTTAGTCTTCTAAAAACCCATGTTGTATAGTTTTTAGTCACAAAAGCTGCAATTTTGTATAATCTTTGAAAAGAATTTTGCAATTTAGATGGGTTTTGTGAATGAAAGATATTTTGTCATGGAACCAGAGATGTTCTGGTTGACCATGACACATTGGGTGGGGAACCAGAGGGGTCCTGGTTGAACATCAATGAAGAAATTCATCGATGAAATGTTGGATTGCATGATTGATAGGCCTTGGATGACTAACCAGTGGCCCTAGAAAAGCATTGACAATCCATTTTGAAGAACCAGAGGAGTTCTGGTTAAATTCATATTTAGCATTTAGGTGGCAAGAGGCTCTGGATAGTAAAACCAGAGGCTCTGGATGGAAAATGCATATTGTTTGAAGATGAAATAGATGCTCCCCCTTGAATGATGCATGAAGAATGGTTTTGAGGT
The DNA here is from genome assembly GCF_001531365.2 of Cynara cardunculus var. scolymus. NCBI lineage: Eukaryota > Viridiplantae > Streptophyta > Magnoliopsida > Asterales > Asteraceae > Cynara > Cynara cardunculus. Next base: position 31,762 of record NW_020201795.1, read on the forward strand.
TTGCAAAAGCTCCCCCTCAAACAAATAATAAAGAAGAATTAGAGTACCAGAGGCTCTGGCTGTGAAAGATGATAAATGTATGAAGGGTAGCTAAGTGGAAATGGAGAAGTGTATAAAAGGGTCTTTGAGACCAGAGGAGCTCTGGTTCCAAGGAGAACAAATCTAGAGGCTCTGGTCTTTAGAACCAGAGGCTCTGGTTGGGAAGCAAGAAAAAGGAGTATGTGTAAATGGTTAAGTGTAAGGGAAAGAGTATAAAGGTTGAGTCTTTGAGACTAGAGGGGCTCTGGTTCCAAAGACTTTGAATCTAGAGACTCTGGTCCTTAGAACCAGAGGCTCTGGTCTTAAAGATGATGAAATGAAGTATGAAAATATTATTTAAGTCCATGTGAAGTGAGAAGAGGGAGACTCTTTGGGTCCAGAGAGGCTCTGGTTGCAAAGAGTAGAAATCCAGAAGCTCTGGTCTTTTGAACCAGAGACTCTGGTTGATGTAGAGATGTTAGGGTTTGATGAAAGAGGGGTGTGGTGTATGTCAAGTTGTAGATTGGAACTTGTTATCACTGGTTTCAAAGGATTTGGAAACCAGAGGCTCTGGTCTTTAGAACCAGAGGCTCTGGTTGTAAAGGTAATACTTAGTGGATAAAACTAAGTATTTGCTTTGGACCAGAGGGGCTCTGGTTCCAAAGGCGATGAAGATTGTTTGCCAAATTTTAATCGACGTTATTCTAAAAGGCAAGAGGCTCTGGTCTTTTATGACCAGAAGCAATGGTTTACGTTACTTGAAGGTTATGGCTAATATTTTATATATCACTTATAGGCATAACCATGAGATATTGAAGATCTCTAGTTTCAAGCTAATGAGTGCCTTTAAGTGGTGAGATTCAGCATACCTATCTTGCTGACTAGGAATAAAAATCTTTTCTCATCAAGAGCTTTTGTGAAAATATCAGCAAGTAGAATATCAGTAAGAACAAAATACATTTCTATATTACCTTTTTCAACATTGTCTTTCAGAAAATGGTACCTTACATCGATGTGCTTGGTCTTGGAATGCTGCACTGGGTTTGCAGAGATTGCTATGGCACTCTTGGAGTCATAGAGGATGGGGACTTTGTCATAATGAAAACCATAGTCCTTAAGCTGAGTCTTCATCTAGAGAACTTGTGAACAACAACTAGCCGCAGCAACATACTCTGCTTCTGCCGTGGATGTTGAGACAATTTTGTTTTCTGGATGTCCAACTTACCAGCTTGTCCCCAAAGAGTTGACAGCTTCCAGACGTGCTCTTTCTATGAAGTTTGCAACCTGCATGATCTGCATCTGTGTAGGCTATTAGATCAAAGCCAGAGTTATTTGAATACCAGAGACCCAATGATGGAGTTCCCTTGAGGTATCTAAAGATCCTCTTGACTACAGAGATATGCGATTCTTTTGGATTTGATTGATATATTGCACAAAGACATGTAGCAAACATAATATCTGGTCTACTAGCAGTYAGATACAGGWGTGATCCAATCATGCCTCTGTAGGTTGTTACATCCACAGGTTTGCCTGATGGATCAGCAAATAACTTAGCGCCTGTAGCCATAGGTGTTCTCATCGATGATGAATTTGAGAGAGAATATTTCTCAGAAGGTCAGTCATATACTTTGACTGATTGATGAAAATCCCTTGTGAAGTTTGTTTTATTTGAAGGTCGAGGAAGAAACTAAGTTCTCCCATCATGCTCATCTCAAATTTGCTTTTCATCAACTCTAAGAATTTTTCGCAATGTTTTGCATTTGTAGAACCAAATATGATGTCGTCCTCATATATTTGAAGAAGTAGAATCTCGCTTTTGTGCTTTTTGAGAAAGAGGGTTGTATCGATTGTACCTTTTTTCGAATCCATTATTAATGAGAAAGGTAGATAGAGTTTCATACCAGGCCCTAGGTGCTTGCTTTAGCCCATAGAGGGCTTTATCTAGAAAATAGACATAGTCCGGATGTTTTGGATCTTCGAACCCAGGAGGCTGTTACACGTAGGCTTCTTCCTGAAGTTTGCCGTTTAGGAAGGCAGACTTGACATCCATCTAATAGACCTTAAAGCCTTTGTGAGCTGCGTAGGCTAGGAACATTTTGATGGCTTCAAGTCTTGCAACGGGAGCGAATGTCTTATCATAATCAATCCCTTCTTCCTGGCGGTAGCCTTTGGCAACAAGCCTGGCTTTGTTCCTTATTACGATGCCATCTTCGTCCTTTTTGTTTCGGAAGACCCATTTGTTTCCTATGGCTGTCTTCCTTTTGGGTAGAGGCATAAGGGACCATACTTTGTTTCTTTCAAACTGGAGTAATTCTTCTTGCATCGCGTCTATCCAGTTTGGGTCTTGTAGGGCTTCTGAAATCTTCTTTGGTTATATCATGCTCAGAAAGTTGGCAAAGAAACATTCATTTGTTGTGGCAGATCTCGTCTTCACACCAGAGGTTGAATCACCAATGATTTGGTGGTGTGGATGATTTTTTGTCCACTTGGTGCTTGATTGGGGTTCTGGAGCAACAGGATGCAGTTCTTCATCGACCGATGGAACTTCTTGCTCCCCCTCGACGAGATCATCTCCATAGTTAGACTCTGGATCTTGATCTTGATCGTGATCTGAAGACACAGAAGAAGATGGTGAAGTAACATGAGTTTCAGTAAGTGATGTACCTTTAGCATTGGAGAYTTCATGGTCTTCATCTGTTCTGGAGATAGATTTTGCATTTGGCTCATGTCCAGAAATTACTTCTTCATCGAATATGTCTTCAAATAATTGAGCTAACTCTGATTCATTGGGTTTGCCAATTGATGAAACAGATGCTCTTCTTTGAAGTCCTAGTTCTGAATTGTTGTGTCAAGAAGTCATGGGTGTGGTATCATCAAATGACACATTGATGCTTTCAATGACTATACTTGTTCTCTTGATGTAGACTATATAGGCTTTGGTGGTTTGAGAATAGCCCAGAAAAATTCCTTCATCAGCTTTCTTGTCAAACTTGCCAAGATATTCTCAATCGTTGAGTACAAAGCATTTGCACCCAAAGACATGATTTGACATTTGGTCTTCTTTGGTTGATGAGCTCATAAGGTGTCTTCTGGTGTCTCTTGTTAATGATTGATCGATTCTGGGTAAAGCATGCAGTGGAAATAGCTTTAGCCCAGAATGTGATGGGTAACTCTGATGAAGAAAGCATAGTACTTGCTGCTTCCACTAGGGTTCTGTTCCTTCACTCTACTACTCCATTTGGTTGTGGAGTTCTTGCTGATGAGAAGTTTTGTGTAATGCCTTCGCTGAAGA
>NW_020201795.1:35726-38924 GCF_001531365.2 Cynara cardunculus var. scolymus
AACCTTTGCGAAACCTGACTTCAAGACCCTTGTCGCAGAACTGGATTATGCTTAAAAGGTTGTGCTTCAATCCTTCGACATAAGCTACTTTGCTGTGAGAGATATTGCCTTTGATGAGAGTGTCATATCCCTTTATAGTACCCTTGCTGTTGTCTCCAAAATTCATAGAGCCTCTAGATTTTTTGATGAAGGAGGTCAGCTGACTTATGTCACCAGTCATGTGCCTGGAGCAACCTGAGTCCATGTACCATGGTTGCACATGTTGGTCCTGCAAAACAAATTAAGGGGATTTAGGTACACATTTCATAATGGGTCCTCTTTTGTTAGTAGGGGATATCACACTCTTTTCATTGCCCTTGGCCTTTGCAGCCTTGGGTTTATTAGCATTTCCCTTGCCATTGGGTTTGGGCTTTTTCACTTTTTCATTGATTCTGACTTTGTAGCGATAAACGTGTTGGGAGAAGGGACAGTGATGTGTCAACATGTGATTCCTCCGGTTTTGTAAAAGAGCTAAACATTGACAACGATGATGTTTTGGATTTGTATGTCTAACATTCTTTTTATTCGAAGGAAACAAAGAAGTAAATTTAGGTGTAAATCTTGTCCTAGCATCGGTTGTTTTTACAAACTTCCTATCTATTTCAGATTTTTTATTTGAAGAGGTCTTTGGCTTTACTTTTTTTCTCCTGAGGAAGGTCTGCTTTTCTTCAGCTGGATGAGAGGAAAAGTGCTGGTTAGTTTTCTCAGAGGTAGGCCACTTCTGTTTTTGCTCACGAGTAAACTTGATGAACTTGAAAGATGTACTAGGGCCTTGTGAGTTATCTTTGGCAGATTTGCTATCTTTTAGTTTTCCCTTTCCTTTGTCTGAAGATTTCATCGATGAAGAAATACCAGATTTCATTGAGGGTTTTAAGTTTTGAGGCTTTTTACTCTCGATGATCTTTGGTGATTCAAAACTTATCTCTTCTTCGGATTCAGAATCGAGAAAGTCTCTTGTTGATTTCTCAAAATCAAAATTATCATGGATTGAAGTGGAAGATGTGGGTTCAGAGGTTGATGCTTTAGAGTGATCTGCTTGAGGTTTAATCGACTCTGACTTTGATGATCTTTCAATTTTACTTGAATGGTTCATCGATTCATCAGTTGATGTTTCCTCATTAGAATTCTCTTTTTCATCAACTGTACTTGCTGATGGAGTGGACTTGACAATCAGAGATTCTGGTTTAACCATAGGGTTTCCATCGGTTTCTGATTTAGAGGTGTCATTTCTTCTATCAGAATTCTTACTTGTACTGTTCTCGTATTCCACATTTTCAAAATCCTGTCTTGAAACGACAGTTTTTCCATCGACTTTAACTCTTTTAAAATTTGCTTTTGGTTTTGGAGTAAAGTCGGGTTTTTGAATGCATCCAAGTTTGAAAGTGGATTCAAGGGTGGATTTGATGTTCGATTCGATGAAAGAGTCCAATTCATTGAATCAAATCCCTTGAGTGTCCGTTTGACCATTTAATTTTTCATAAACGTCTTGGGCATCTTTGTATTTCTTCATCAGAAGTTCATTGGTTTGAAGCTTCTGGCGAAGAATTTCCCGCTCTTTTTGAAAGAAAAATCTTTAAGAGCAACTGAGTTTAGTCTCTCTGCCTCGGAGTCCTTTAAGCCCTTAATCTTCTTTTCTAGGTCCTTAGTTATTCGTTTGTTTAATTCCAGAAGTTTATCTTCCTCTGATTTCTTAAGAGTGCTGATACGAGTCTTTTCCTTAGTAAGTTCGGCTTTTGCTTCGGTTAGAAGGTCAGTCTCTCTTTTGTAGAAACTTGCTTCTTTTTCCGCTTTAATCCTTTCAGATTTTTTAAAACTTAATTTCTCTTTTAATTTAAAGAAATCTTCTAAAAGTTTTATAACCCTTAACTCTAGCTCAGATGGAGAAGAGTTGGTTTCATTTGAAGTAGACTCACATACCTGAGCATCAGAGTCGGAGGCAGATTCAGCTTTGGACGTGGCCATCAGGCAGATGAGTGCTTTGTCTTCATCATTTGTTGAAGAATCAGACACCCAATTTTCTTTTTGGGCCATCAGGCTTCGCTCTCTAGGATTATACTTATATTTGTTCTTGTAATAGTCAGCATCCTTTACCAATCGTCCTCTGCATTCTTTGGAAAAATGACCGAGTTTTCCGCACCTGAAGCATCGGAGGTCGTTTTTCCTTCCATCCTGTCCTCTCGTCTCTTCTGTTTTCTCTTCTTTCTTCCCTCTCTTCTCTTCCATCTCATATAGCTTCCCTCTGATGAAATTTGGATGGCTTCCTTTCATAGGATGAGTGGTATCTTTCCCTCTTGAACAATTTTCGTTCATAGGGTTTCTTGATGAACTTTTTATGGAACTGCTTTGTAATCAAGGCCAAAGATTTGGCAAAAACTTTAATCTCATCATCTGATTCAGAAGTTTCTTCTTTAGATTCTGATTCTACCACCAATGCTTTCTTGCTTTTCTTCTTGTGTTCTCTGGTAGGGGTCCTTGATATTTTCTTTTCATCGGCAGCAAGAGCGAGAAGTCCACCGATGGATACCTTCTTCTTCATTATGTCATTCTCTTGTGCTGCAAGCGTTCCATATAGAACAAGAAGTGACCAGCCGTCTAGGTCCTGGTTTGCTTGAAGGGACAGAGACAGCTGAGTCCATTCATCGCGAAGACTTTTTAGGAATAAAACATTGTTTTCTTCCTTAGTTCTGGAGATATTATTTCGACGACATTGATTGATCAATATGTTGAAACGATCATATGTCTTATGTATCCCTTCCAGTTGGCTTGCCAATTCATCCCATAGTTCCTTGGCTGTGGAACATGCATCGAGGGATTGGAAGATTTCATTGGGTATGGCAATGATTATCAATCGTTTGGCCTTCTTGKCTGTCTCTACCCTTTCTATGTCGTCTTCATCCCAATTCTTCTCATCCTTGGGCATATAGTAGGCAAGAATTTCTGTTGTGGTGTTTGTTCCTAGAACTCTTAGAACAAGCGTTTGTGGAATGTAAGGACCCTCCATTACASATCGCAGGAGGTTCCTGTCCATTCCTTCCAGGATATTCACCATTCTTATCTTCCATTGCGGGTACTCCTCTCGTTGAAGAGTTGGAGGCTTGGTGAGGGAACCAACACTGTATGCAGAATTCCAGTTGGCCATTGAGAATTTTTAAGAAGAGA
>NW_020201795.1:39394-48729 GCF_001531365.2 Cynara cardunculus var. scolymus
TGTCGACTTGTCATCTCCAGCTGTCTTCCATTGTATGATGAATCATCCTTATCTTTAAATATTCATCGTATGCCTCTGGATGAATTGATGAAGAATTCTCTAAGTGTTGTTGACCAGAGGGGCGATGAAGATGCTCTTTCCATCGCATCTCTGGTCGTCCGTCGGTCCTCTGGTTGTTCACCAGACTTAGCCAATTCTGCCTTGATGTCTTCATCGGTCTTCTGGTTCTTCATCACTTATTGTTTTTCATTACTTTTTCACTTTATGAATTATGGGGTTTAACACTCATCATTCAAAGAGATAAGTTCAAAGTTCGCTGCCAGGTCGGTTGAGCCTACAAAGGCGTTGAAGAAGAGTCTCTTACAACAGCAAGATCGCATGAACTCTCTTCTTCGCTTGTAATCCCTAACAATGATCAATCTTCAATAAAGCTTCACAATCATGGCAGATCTAGTAGATATGAACGTTAAGATCTTGAGAGAGATAGAGAGAAAAAGTCAATCTTTAAAACTTGGTCAAACTCATTTATTATGTATACTGAATTTACAATAAGGCTCATACTTACAATTACAAGACTTCACCGTAATTATAGGGTCAAACAACAAAGGCCTAGTCAAAGTCAAACCTTACATAAAAAGTCAAACACGAGGTCTATTTTAATTATAGACAATAGTAACTTTCAAGACGAATATAATTTTACACTGACTTTCAGTCCTAACATTCTCCCCCTTTGTATTCAGACTCGAAAGAAGTTCCGCGCTTTTGAGTCCTGTTTGAACTTTGAAACCTTATGCTCTCTATGACTTGTTCAGAAACATCAAAGACAATCTTCACTTGAAATCTTCAGACAATTATCTGTTGAGAAAGATCTTCTAACATTCTCCCCCTCGAATGTAGAACAGCGATGATCTTCTCTTTTGACAATGTAGATCAGTAACAATAACAATCTTCAATCTTCAGATAACAAACTCTAACAAATTTTCTCTTTGAAAAGAGAACTTTGATGGTAAACTTTTGAAACAATGATCTTCTCATTCAAAAACTCTCAGTCGTTGTGGCATCGGAATAATCTTTGTAATCATCTCCAATCGCATTCCTTTTGAATCTTTTGCCATCTTTAAAGTTACTCCCCCTTGATCTTTACATCAGATTCCCTTTAATATGTTCGAAATTGGACATTTCATTCATTATTACATATTCCCCTTATGATGAAATGAGAATCATTTCATCATACTCAAGAATGAATGAAATCCTTTGCATAAGCCGTCAATTGATGAAATTATAAGTAGATCTTTTCAAATCCACTTGTTTTGTAACACCCCCGTCCCGCGTGGTCAAAGACGGGAGATGCCACAATTAGGATAAAAACAACGCGCTATATAAAACAAAGTAGCTAATAAAATTTACAAAAAGATAATTTCATAACCATAGACGGAGATAACGTGTCTCAAAATAATGTTTCAAAATACCAGTATGTCTACATTTGTCATCAAAAGTTTAACAAAAGTATGACTTAATGGGTTATCTTCAATATTGTCATCTCCGTAGCTCTCATCCCAAAATCCCTGCTAAGTCATGTACCTGCCGAGGACAAGAAAATCTCGGCTGAGCTTAATGCTCAGTGAACGGATAATAATATAACTAAACAATGAATATGAGATAACAAGTTCAAAAACAATTTATAACGCCAAATGATAATCCAAAAGAAAGTCAAAATGCCCCAAAAGCATGTCAAGGGTCCGAAGACCAAACTGCATCACGAGGACGCATTGTTCCCAAAGGATGACCAGTCCATTCAGGCACAAGTAAGGAAAGGGTGTGAGCACAACACAGCAATCCTCTCCGTGGATTTAACCACGGCCATAATTCAATATCCGATAACGGTTCCTAGGATCGATCCATACGCCCTCTATTCGACCGGTACATAATCAAATCCACTTTTAAGGACTATAAAAATGAGGACGCCATGATCGTTTTAGTCACCATGGAAACATCTCCATACCGGTGCTCTAGTTATTGAGTCTATAGTAAAATGTTTCACAAATAAAGCAATAAAACAAGTCAAGTGATCAAAATGATCCATATTCCGAATAAGAATATAAGTCGTAGTTCAAAAGGAAACAAAGTTCAATAACATTTGATAAGCATAAAGGAAATTCAAAACAAATTTTACTGAATTTATCACAGATTATCCAGATTAGGAAGCCTTACGCAAATGGCTATCCCCGTGTCAAGTGAAATATGAAATCCGTACCTTAACTGAATTTGACAATTAACGCACGATCAAACAGAAATTCACGATCAAGTTTGATTTATCTGCGTGCCTAACAAATGCATAAACGAGTTACTATTTATAAAGCATAGAAACCATAATATAACTATTCTAATAAAATTACTTATATGTTAATGTACTTAAGCAACGTAGACTTCAACAAGGGTAGCTAGATACGAATTGAAAACTCAAACATAAAACTTAGCATTATTCTCTTTCGATCCAACCGTTTCCGACCCTCTTATTTCTAAGTATTTTATCTTACTTAGAGACCAATCCAAATTATATTGTCTAAATGAAAGTTGTAGGTTGGTAACATACAAGTCTATTACTTTTGAAATCATCTCATTTGGATCATCCATATATTTTATATGAATTTTATAAAATTGTAAATTAATACCGAATACAGTGTAAACAGCCCCAAAAGCACACAGTTTCGAGCCACCTAGATTCATAACTAGATTTTCGACTCTTCATAAAAGTTGTAGTATGAAGTAAGTTCTTTCTGATTGCCAAATACGAGCTTATTTCGATATACGGATTGTGACTTACACACTGTCCAAGTACGGGAGTTACATTGTCGGTAAAATTCGATTCCGTAATTCCCGACTAACTTTTATGATCCAACTTTCATGATTTGCTACATTTACATGCTATAAACGTACTTCAACATACTAAACAGTAAAACAAGTCTAATGGTCGTTAACCTAAGCTTAATCATATATTTTTACTCCCTCCGACATTTAACCGAACAATTGGTGTACGGTTAAATATTTACCCACAATCTAACCATATTGAAACTACAATATACCCTTTTTATTTCTACATCAATATAACCAGTACTAGCATCCTAAACATCAAATATATCATTATTTTGACAATATCAATTCGTAAACATAGATATAAACACAGTTTATAAACTGGTCTAAATAACCCTAACATAAACACCAAAATAAAATTGAATGAAATTTATACCTTTAAGAAGGGTTCGTTCAGTGGATTCCGAATATATAATTGTTACTTCGATCCTCTTACTAACTTGACGTAAAATTCAAAGAGAAAACGAGGGATTTTTTAGAAAGAGAAAAGAGATGAGAGATTGAGACGGTTTGTAAACAGCCTCATCCATTCATGTACATATATATATTTTTTTTAATTTTTTTTTAATTAATTATATATATATATATATAAAGTTTAACTATTTGACGGTTTTAAACCCTTTAAGTTAGATTCTCAACTTTATGTCAATATAGATATAAACTTAACTTTTGACACAAAACTAGTATGAGGTACAAGTTGGTTAAACATAGGGTATAAATATGTTATGCACAATTCTACCAAAAATTTACTTATCTCAATTTGTACGAGTTAACGAAACACGGATATTATAATCCTCTCTTCCTAAAAAGAATATTTCGTCCTCGAACTTTAGATAGGGTTTGAGGATTTGCATGATTCGAAAAGATAAGGGTACTCCTTTTGCATAAATTCTTTCGTTTTCCATGTAGTTTCTCGCTCAAAATGATTTCGCCATAACAGTTTAACAAACGGTATTGACCTTCGTCGCATTTGTCTCTCTTCTCGATTAATTATCGCCTCGGGTTGTTCAATATAAGTGAGATTTTCTTCAACTTTGTTCAACGGATAATCAATCACATGGAGAGGGTGATAATGATATCTGCGGAGTGATGAGATATGAAAAACGTTATGGATATGAGACAGTTGATGAGGTAATGCTAGGCGATACGCCACCTCTCCAACCCGTTCAAGTATTTCAAAAGGTCCAATATATCTCGGACTAAGTTTACTTTTAGTTCCAAACCTACGAATACCTTGTAACGGTGAAACTTTTAGAAAGACGTGATCACCCGGTTGGAACTCTAAATGCTTTCGATGCTTGTCAACGTAACTTTTCTGCCGAGATTGAGCCTTTTTCATTTTCTATTTTGCGATCTCGACTTGTTCAGTAGTAATCAGGACAAGTTTGGGTCCTTCGATAGCTCGTTCCCCCACTTCATTCCAACAAATCAGTGTTCTACATTGCCAACCATATAAAGCTTCGTACGGGGCTATGCCGATACTAGCTTGCCAACTATTGTTATACGCGAACTCCACAAGATATAAAGACTCGTCCCAACCACCAGACCACTCAAGAGCACAAGCCCATAACATATCTTCTAGAGTTTGAATAGTTCGTTCAGTCTGACCATCTGTTTATGGATGAAAAGCTGAACTCATAGTCAATCGCGTACCCCAAGCTTGGTGAAGAGTTTTCTAGAATCGAGAGGTGAATCGCGGATCTCGGTCTGATGTGATAGAAACTGGCGTGTCATGTAACATCACGATTTCCCGCTGGAATAGATCGGACAGTTTACTAACAGGGTACGTCTCCTGTATAGGTAGGAAATGAGCCGGTTTTGTCAAACGGTCAACTACTATCCATATAGCATCATGTCGTCTCTGAGTTTTCGGCAGTCCTGTCACAAAATCCATAGAGATATGTTCCCATTTCCAAACTGGAATCTCCAATGGTTGTAAGAATTCGCTAGCCCGTTGATGTTCAATCTTCACTTTCTGGAAAGTAAGACATTTTGCCACGTATTCGGTTATATCCCGTTTCATACCGTTCCACCAAAAGTATTGTTTTAGATCTCGGTACATCTTARTGGATCCGGGATGAATTGAGAACAACGAATTATGAGCTTCACTCATAACTGCTTCTTTGAGTTCATAATTGTCAGGTACACAAAGTCTATTAGAGAACCAGATAATACCTTTATCATCAACTCGAAAATTGGACTGTAAATCATCTTTAGCCTTTTGTAAGATAGCCCATAGTTCTCCATCCTCTTGTTGAGCTTCTTTGATTCGGGATATAAGAGTTGGTTCAACCGTGAGACTAGCCAAAAGTTCATTTGCACAACGATAACACAAAGTGATACCCATACGTTCTAGATCTGAAGCAATATGGGACTGAACGGTTAAAGATGATACGTTACCAATGCATTTATGGCTAAGGGCATCAACGACTACATTGGCTTTGCCTGAATGATATTGAATTCGGACATCGTAGTCCTTAAGAAGTTCGAGCCATCGTCCTTGACACATATTCAACTCCTTTTGCGTGAAGATGTACTTTAAACTTTTGTGATCAGTAAAGATATCACAAGTCTCTCAGTACAGATAGTGACGTCATATTTTGAGTGCAAAAATGACTGCTGCCAACAAGATCATGAGTAGGGTAGTTTACTTCATAAGGTTTGAGCTGGCGAGAGGCATACACAATCACTTTGTTGTGCTGTATTAGAACACAACCAAGACCACTTTTAGAAGCATCACTATAAACCTGAAAACATCCCGATCCAAATGGCAATGCAAGAACAGGCGTTGTAATCAATCTCTTTATCAGTTCTTCAAAACTCTTTTCCTGTTCTTCACCCCAAACAAATTTAAATTCTTTTCAAAGAAGTTTAGTCATAGGGAGCGCGATCCGGGAAAAGTTTTCAACAAACCGTCGATAGTAACCTGCCAGACCTAGGAAACTTCGGATTTCAGAAACATTTGTTGGTTTTGGCTAGTTAGTGATAGCCTCAACCTTTGCAGGATCGACTTTAATGCCTTCGCCGGAGATAATGTGGCCCAAAAATGCCACTTGATGCAACCAGAATTCACACTTAGAAAACTTTACGTACAACTTCTTATTTTGAAGAGTTTCTAAAGTAATACGCAAGTGAGTTTCGTGATCTTCTTTCGACTTTGAATATATGAGAATATCGTCAATAAAAACGATAACAAAGTTGTCCAAATAATCTTTGAAAGCACGGTTCATAAGATCCATAAAAACTGCTAGAGCATTAGTTAACCCGAATGGCATAACAATGAACTCGTAATGCCCATATCGAGTACGGAATGCAGTCTTAGCAATATCCTGATCTCTGCTCCGGAGTTGGTGATATCCAGACCTTAAATCGATCGTAGAAAAATACTTTGCACCTTGGATTTGATCAAAAAGATCATCAATACGGGGTAAAGGGTATTTATTACGTACCGTAACCCGATTTAGTTCCCGATAGTCAATACACAATCGCATTGATCCATCTTTCTTTTTAACGAATAGGACCGGTGCACCCCACGGAGATACATTGGGTCGAATGAAACCCCGATTAGAAAGATATTCAAGTTGTTTCTTAAGTTCTTTCATTTCGGTCGGAGCTATACGATACGGAGCCTTTGAGATAGGTGCAGCTCCCAGAACAAGATCAATTGTAAATTCAATTTCCCTTTCCGGAGGAACTCCTGGAAGTTCATCTGGAAATTCGTCTTGAAATTGATTAACAACATAAATATCTTCAAGTTTAAGGCATACCTCTTCGGGATCTTGTAGTGAAGCTAAAAATCCTTCACATCCTTGCCATACCATTGCTTTAACATATACTTCTGAGATAACACGAGTTCCCTTCTCAGGTGAAACACCCTAGAACACGTATTCGGGTTCATTGACGTCACCGAAGATGATTTGTTTGGCTTTGCAGTCAATGGTCACTCGATGTTTAGATAACCAATCCATGCCAAGAATGATATCAAAGTGATCCATTTTCATCGGTAGTAAAGTAACTTCCCGAATTCGATCGCCAATAAATAACGGACAGTTTGGGAATTGCCCAAATATACATACTGAACTACCCATGGGAGTAGTAATACGTAATGGAAATTCAGTGGATTGTTAATATGATTTAAGATTTTCTTCGAAGTTTTCAGAAGCAATCGAGTGTGTAGCACCTATATCAAATAAGATATATGCATCTTTACTGTCAATAGAAAGGGTACCAGAAACCATACCCGCAGTACATTTGTCAGTAGATAGTGTAAACACTCGATCACCGGCAGTAGATTGCTTCTCTTTATCTTTAGAATTATCTTTCGGCCATTGTTTACAATCACGAGTATATGACCTCGTTGACCACAATTATAACAGGCACCGGTTGTAACACCCCCAAACCCCACATTTGCATATAACACATATTTCATTACATAGAAACATAGATTACACCATAAGGTCCCACTAGTACAAGGATTACTATATGTACAGAATCTACATATAAAAATTTCCAAAACAAATCCTGTACTATTACATGTGATATAACATGTATCTTCAAAAGCAGACAACAGGTTAGGAAAATAATCACATTTTCCCTTTCCCTTTAATATCCCCGGACCCCGCTATTCCTACATTGCATAATTTAAAACAGAAAATGAGGGTTAGACCAGATGGGTCTAGTGAGTAAATCTCTTCTTTGCAAATGCAGGGTGATGAACACCAAAATATGATAATGTAATTTCGCTCAGAAATATTCTGCAGTACAATGAATGACGCAGTTCACAATATCATGTAAAATGGAGTACACCCAAGAACTTCAGTTCTATAGAACATCTCTGATTATAGATCCAATGTTTCCAAATAAATATTGTAACCAAAACTTCTTGAGTCAATAGACCATTTCTTGATAAATATTAACCAAAAAAATTTTAGGCAATATTTGTCTGATATGACAAATCATTTTCCCCTTCTCAGTAACATCTAAATTATTATTAAATAGAGATAATATCTTTAATTCATCAGGTCACAAAGAAATGATGACTCAAAGTTATTAAATCCAATTTGTAATAATAAGAGTTATTAATATTATCCACATATGATAATGCCACTTTTATTCCAAGTACACCTCTCCTTGATATGCCACCCTTATTCCTCCATCAAAACAGGGTTACTTATCAAAACAGACATAAGTCACCATGTTTGAAAGTACCCATTCCCAGTTCCAAACCTAACAGACAAAAGTCACCACGTCTGGGGGAACTATTACTTAAAATAAGTTTCATACCAAAACAGACTTACGTCACCACGCTTGATAGAAACATTTACAAAAATACAGTTTCATACCAAAACAGACTTACGTCACCACGCTTGGTAGAAACAATTTACAAAATCCACTTCCATACCAAAACAGACTTACGTCACCACGCTTGGTAGGAAGGTTTCCCAAAATATAGTTTCATACCAAAACAGACTTACGTCACCACGCTTGGTAGGAAGGTTTCCCAAAATATAGTTTCGTACCAAAACAGACTTACGTCACCACGCTTGGTTGAAACATTTCCCAAAAATCCCGTTCCAATACCAAAACAGACTTACGTCACCACGCTTGGTAGGAACATATCTTTATATTTAAAAAAATAAGAAATACCCATTTTATAATCCATAAATAAACCCAATAATAGACGTTTTAAACCATATAAAAAGTCTAAAATATAAAACTCATGAACATTCCAAATAAGAGGTTATCCGGATATAAAGTCCGGACAATACTTATACCTTTTTGTCCGATTTACAAATCCGGACAACTCATCGTCCAACCTTTAACCGTTTTAAACAATCCGGACAATACATCGTCCAACCTTTAACCGATTTAAAACTTAGAATATTTTAACAACTTTGTCCATATAACAAGTCCAGACAATACCTCGTCCAAGGCTTGTGCGATTTAAAAACTAATCCGGACAAGCTTTGTCAGATTAAACTTAATCTGGTCAGTCTTTGTCTGGATAAAAACCGTTAAACAAATATATGATTTCTTTCCAAATATAAACAAGATTCATATTAAAACCAGTAACAATTTTAATGCAAAAAGGTTTAGAAATCACTCACCTTATCAGGCTTTTGAAACCAAATACTTGAATCTTCAAACAAAGAAATCCGGACACTTCTCTTCTCTTTTAAATCACACAGCTTTTAACTAAAATCAGAAGAGAAAATATGGAGGCTAACCCCCCCTTTTATACACTTCCAAAAATAGAAGGTCCGCTAACAGCCTCTTCTTTCTATACAACTCCCCATATGCATGCATACACACACATACACCATGCATTTCTTATAATATGCATGCATCCATACACACCATGCATTCACATAACATGCATGTGTGTATAATCACATATATATGCACATACTCTCATACATGTATACACATAATTTTCACACACACTAGCATGATCAAATATAACA
>NW_020201796.1:0-166 GCF_001531365.2 Cynara cardunculus var. scolymus
ACATCATGTAGAAGAAGGTAATGTCGAACTATACTTTGTAAAATCTGAATTCCAATTGGCTGATCTCTTTACAAAAGCCCTTCATGAGAAAAGGTTTAATTTTCTTGTTGAGAAATAGGAATGGCATGTCCAGAGTTCTAGATGTTGAATGTCTTATTGTTTATTT
>NW_020201796.1:1556-2670 GCF_001531365.2 Cynara cardunculus var. scolymus
GTCTTTCATCACAAAAGTCTTTTCACATATCCTCTGTGATAACTCTCAGAGGCTCTTTGAACGGATTCTCTGTCGATACTTCTTCTTAGGATTTTAAATGTTTTTGTTTTGAGGGGGAGCCATGGAAGCTGGCTCATAGGGGGAGTTTTGAATTGAAAATCAAAACCTCATAAGGTGCCAAAACTTTTAAAGTATCTTGTTCTCGGAGGTCAACTCATCAGAACCTCTGGCGCTTCTAGAGGCTCTGTGGGTCTGAACTGAGCAAGTACTCATCTCTCTGAGGATTTTCAAACCGTTTAGGTAAATAAGGGTGTAACATGTTAGAAGACCCCGCGCATATCACAGAGGCCTTGTTACCCTTAGGCCTCTGACAGAACTCTCTTCTATAGTTTTGTATTATTGATATGGTGCGAGTGGTTCTGTGGATAAGGGTTAAAACAAATCACGCGCGTGTCAGAAACGGGGGCGCAAATCATCAATCGTGCGTCTTCCCAACACCACATGTCATATTTTGATTCGTCCTTCCAAAAATCCACTCATCACGCCTCTTCACCTATTAAACAGTTCCCATTCAATATCCCTCACTATAAATACCCCTTCCCCCCAAAACGTAAACCTTTACATTACTCCTTATATACTCCGACGAACCTCAAGCTTTCCGGCTAAACCTGCAACTATGACTTCAAGCTCTTCCGCCTCCGTTCAATCTTTGAATAACTCAAGCGACAATGAGGTAAATCAATCACAGGCACTCACCTCTCATGCCCTATCGTTTTTCCAAAATCGGTATGAGAGAGTGGTCCTGGTAAAGAAACCCAATAACTATTTTTTCACTCCATCTCCATCTGGATTCCTTAAATTCACTTATCCCCATCTTGAAATTCTTCGCAACCATCCTCTATACTTTGCTCTCTCAGCAACTAAACCTACACCAGAAACATATATTACCCAATTCTTATTAAGCTCATATATAACTACCCTGGATAATTCTGGATTAAGCATCGTAGGTTATGCTTCACACCCGACAGTCAAATTACTTATTCCAATGGAACTAAATGTATCTACCCTTCGAACAGCCCTGCACCTACCCTCCTTGGCAACTCTCAATTTGGAT
>NW_020201796.1:3880-6811 GCF_001531365.2 Cynara cardunculus var. scolymus
AAGAAAGCCCCACAGAGGCTGCTCCAAAGCGCAGAAGATTGCGCAAGGTTGTTCACGAAGAGTCCCCAACAGAGCAGATGCACGATATAATCTTCCACATCCAACAAGAGTTTAAAGCTCCCACAGAAGTAGCGGATTTGGGTACAGAAATCGTAATAGACGACGAAGAAGAAGAATTGGAGTTAGTTGAGGGAGAAAAAGATGTCGAAGGCACACACCCAAGCCCCCTTCCTAGTGCAACCCATATTTCTAGGGACCCTGTTCTAGAGGGAACCCCTATTGAAAAAGGCGTGCACATGCTGAACCCAACCCAAACCTACCTCGCAGAGGACATTCTTTCGTCCTCTGTCGAATGCACAGTCCGGGAACCACAATCTACTCCAACATCCTCTCAAAAGGATGCTGGTTTTAAAATAAGAGTCCATTCGCCCAAGGACTTGTCACAACCCAGAGAGGCATCCGTTGCCCCTCCACACTTGAGTGAACAACCAAGTTATGCTTCAGAGGCATATGAGAGATTCACAGAGACTGTGGGTCTAGAACGCCCAAAGTCTCCACTCGATCCCTCTGCCAAGATAGGCTCTGAACCTACTGGGCACGATATCAACAGAACACTGGTAGGCTCTCCAATTGGAGATGTTCGAGGATCCGGTGGAAGTCCCCGAGCTGACATCGACAAACCAGTCACTAAGGGCGCCTCACACTCCAAGGCTACTAGGTCACCATGTGTTGGTGATCTAGGTTCCCCGAATACCTATGTGACGAAGGGGCAGTTACAAACCTTCACCACAGAGGTATTCCAGAGGTTGGATGAGGTGAAAAGCTTATTCACCTCCTAACCAGCGACAGAGGCTCTTGCACCGTTAACATAGGCTCTGAAGGAGTTGACTTCCACAATTTCTAAGCTCAAGGCGACCGTATCAGCCCTTCAGAGCTCTGTCCTCAACAAAGACGACCTTACAGAAGCTTTCAGTGCCCTGTCTCTCAACCCTTCTTCAATCCAAAAGCTCAAGACAGAACTAACAGAGGTTGCCGCCCATTTTGCTGCAGACTTCATTTCCGCCGGCTACACCGATTATTCTGCCTTCAACGATATCAAAGGGATGTTCTCCTCTGCATTCACCTATGGCATTGATTCTAAATCCTCCAGGGCTAACATT
Organism: Cynara cardunculus var. scolymus; assembly: GCF_001531365.2. Taxonomy (NCBI): domain Eukaryota; kingdom Viridiplantae; phylum Streptophyta; class Magnoliopsida; order Asterales; family Asteraceae; genus Cynara; species Cynara cardunculus. The sequence continues at coordinate 5,041 of NW_020201796.1, forward strand.
AACCATCTAGCCACTCGCAGAGAGCTAGACGCAATGGTTGAAGCCCTTGGAGAGACCGTGCAGAAATACACCGACCAACTCCTCAAGGAAGCCCGAGCAAGCAAAGAATCTATAAGAAACTGCACGAAGAAACTCGTCAAAGAAGGTGATAACTTCAGAAATGAGATCTATCGCTGCATCTCTAAAATGAAATGGGCCACAGAGATGGATATCAACACTGCCTCTGTGATTGCTGAGGAGGTCATTCAAAAGATGGAGAAGGCGGCTTCCAAAGTTTTAAAGCGATTGAAGAAGGCTCCCCTTACTACTTGCAAGACAGAAGCCACTAAAATCCATGACGATCAAGGAGGTGATGACCATGATCGTCATGAGGAGGAGAAGAAGAAAGAGGAACCAAAGAAGGCAACCTCTGCCAAAACCACTAAAAATAGTGGACTCTGCTGCTGCCCTATTCTCTAAAGACAAATCACCAGAGCCTAAGGGGAAAGGCAAGGGTAAAGCAGTAGAGGAGTCGCCACAGAAGGGGTCAAGCTCTGAATCACCAGAGGAGATCAATGAAGAAGAGTATGATGACCCAGATCTTGTTCGAGCTCTAAAGGTGTCTTTGGCAGAGGCACAGGCGAGAAAGGGCAGAGTCTCAATCCCCAGAGTTGGAGAAGGCTCGTCTTCCAAACTCTCGAAGATACCAGAAGAAACGTCCATGGGTACGTTTGAYGCTCTGGTAGGAACTGTCAAGCCTATCCTATCAGAGGGGTCTACCCAGAGGCCTATACTAGAAGAAGAATTCAGAACGCCAGAATCTACCACGGTGGGGAGGGTATCTGAGATACTTGAATCTATGAGCAAGATTCCTATGCAGAAGGTGCGCACAGAGCCCGTAACCACTGTTGAGAAGATTTTACGGTGGCGTTACTCAGTGTAGACACAGAGCCCCCTTATGACCCAGAGCTTACAGGTATGCCCTCTGCCATTGCAATGTTCCACTTCTCGAAACTCACAAAGCCACCAAAGCAGGTCTTCTTAGAGCATGTGATCACCTCTCTCGAAACCATATATCCATGCACAATGCTAAAGAAGACCGTGCTATACTCTCAGTACATGGTAAAAAGGGATGACGACAACCTATATACTTTCACATATGCTGACCTTCACAACCTCTGTGTATTTGACCTAATATTCCTTCACAAGATATTGAACAAATACATGGAGAGGAGGTCAACATATTCGATTTCTCTCAGAAGGCTGATTGAGGTAATGCACGTTCAAGTCAAGTTCTACAGCCAGAAAGATTTCGACATTGCAATGAGGTTGGCCCAGCCAGAGCTAAAAATTTCCCTCCAAATAACAAACCAAGTTGGCTGCTTAGATTTCATCCCAACACCATTGTCCACAATCCCATATTTGGGTTTGTATTCCTGGACAAGGATGAGATTCTAAGGTTCTTCGATCCCAAAGAGACGCACAAATATTCAACAGAGTCTCTTGAGTGGGTGTTCAACCTAGTGGTGACAGAGGTCCAGAGAGGGCATTTAAGGGCGGATGAAGTGACCAACCTTCTGTAAACGATCAAGGTTCAAGTCTCCTTCAGAGAATGGATATTCAAAGTCTACAGAACCATCAAGTATGATCTGCAATTTGCCGTAGATGACTATCCAGACTCTGCTGTGGATTAAATCTCTTGTAATAGTATAGGCCTGCTCAACATTTTCAATTTGTTCATTTATGTAATTCTTTTTCAGAGGATGAGTTTAATCTCCTCTTGTATTTTTTT
>NW_020201796.1:7051-20497 GCF_001531365.2 Cynara cardunculus var. scolymus
CTTTTACAGCAGAGCCTCTGAGATGGCTCACAGAGGGTCTGCGGATTTCGTCTTCTGTGAAGATCCTCTTCCAACTGTTTTCGAAGGTTGTTAGCTGCATGTGCTTCTCACGTGACTAGGACTTAATAGACTTTATTTGGACGGCTTAGATGATTTCACGCGTCTAGATCTTGTCAGTAAGGTCGTTAGGAACTAGTATATATAGCGGCTAAGGCCTTTGTAATCAGTGTGCTTCCGAATTATAATCGTCAATTTTCAATTGAATGAATTGAAAAATCTTTGAAGCTATTCTCCTGTGTTCATCTTCTTCATCATCTTAATTGTGTGTTCTTGGTTTAATTACTCTGTTATGTTCTTATAATTGTTTCCGCTGCATCTTAATCGTCTTAGAGTTCATTCAGAGTAACAGATGATTATCAAAGCTGAATTTACAGGTCCAACAAGATGATTGTAGGAACAACATGGTCAGAAACTCATGGGACTTCTATAAAAACTTCAATCTCTCAAAAGTGAATTTTCATATATTGTGCCCACAGAATGCCCACAAAGTTCCCACTATCATCAATTTTAAGCTTGCTGAATTAGCCAAGTGATAAAAATATATCTAGTTCCACTAGCCAGAAGATTTATACTCAAATCTCTTTGTAGTGTAAATCTCGACTAATATTTGAACCTTAGCTAAAAACATGCAAAATCCATGTCTCTACGTGGTTATCAAAGACTCTTTCAAATCTTTATGCATCATTTAAGCCGTATTTCGAATCTTTCCATCTCTAGGTCAAGGATCTAATATTGAAACTTTAAAGTGATCGGCTTATCTGTGTTGAGTTTAAGTCTGACTTTAAGTGACCAGGCTTAAGAATTAGTAACAATGGCAACACCTAAGTATGCCTACTAGTCCAAAGTTTGACTCACACCCACACCCAAAAGGGGTGATTAGCTCATAATAAAATTAAAGAACATAGAAAAAGAAGAGAAATGCATAAGGAATACTTGAATAGAAATTTACTAAAATTGTTGCCCTCAGTGGACAAAAACTAGCTTAAAATTAAATATAAGACAAGAAGTAAATACAAAAAATTAAACTCTAACTATTGCTCCAGATGTTCAGTTGAGAGTAAATGCTCCAAGAGATGTGTCTTCAAAATGAGAGTACATGCTTCAATTTATAGAAGAAAGGGAGAGATGGACATCCCTTTTATCCAAAGAAAGAAAACATTCTTCTTACTTAGGGCAAAAACTTCATTTCACTTTTCTTACAAGATCTTCTAAATTTGTCATCTTTTTTGAAAGGATGCAAAAGGTAGAGATGGCATTCCCTTGATTTAAGGGAAAAAGTACTTTAAGTCATCTTTTTTTAACACAATGGCCCATCTATTTAGATTTTGTGAAATCTAAAGAATGGACACCAGATTTAAACCCTTTAAATACCCAGAAAAAAGGTATTTAATTTTATCCAGATTTGTCTTGAAGAAATTATCACAGTGGGCATAAAGTGGGTAGGCGGTGGGCACTGTCCGATAGTGACGGTCTTTTAGAATAAAATCAAATATTTGACCTTTCATCACCTCTTAAAAACATTTTAGACCAAAAATATAAGATAGAGGCAAAATGGGTACATAAAAGACATAAAAATAGAAGTATTGGGAGTTATCATATATATATATATGTGTATGAGAAAAGTGGTGATATTCTTTATGAGAGAATATCATAATTTGAAGGGAAAAAAACTAGGCAGGTTCTACCTCTCTATTTACAGTCGTTCTCTCCCAAATTTTCAATCTAGCAACTCAAGGAAAGAAGACAATTCCTTTATTTTCATGTGACGAGAAACAAAAAATGATTTTTTGCTTGGATACCATGGTGGCAATGAGTTCAATTCATTGTTTTATTTTAGATACAAAAAAAAGTTCAACTTTAAGGTCAAACCAAGCATATATATGATTCTAAAACTAAATGAATTCACCATCCATATTGTTGATCCTCTCTATCAGTGATTTGATGATAATCCCTTTTCACTTATACGTTGTATTTATGTTTTTGTCTTTTCAGTTCCAGCGACCTTCACTGAGTATGTTCAGTGATCGCTGAAGAACTTGTATTGTAAATCTATCGGAGACAACAATACTTCAAGAAGACAACGCTCACACCAAAGAACCTTCAGCAAACGTCGAAGACTGAAACTGAAGATTAGAGACTGGCGAGTACGTGATCTGAAGCGGTATTCAGTGATTACAAACCTGTCTACATATGTGTGAAGACTGCACAAGCTTCAGTGAATGATGAAGAGACCTTCAGATCATTCCAGCATTCAGCGATCAAAGGAAGCTTGCTTAGCACGATTGTTGTTGTCTTGTCCTTATACACACAAAGGACAAACACCATATCCTTATGGAAGTTGGTACGGTACGGAGCTGACTAGTCGACTCTATAGTCCACCAACTCTAGGTAGGGATGTATGCTCTTGAATAGTACTTTTGTACTATTCACTGTAGCAAAGGACAAGCCTTCCTCTCGAGGCTTGACACGCACTCTAACCCTACCATATTGCATTAAATGAACATTTAATGAACTGGGTATAAATAAAAGTGTTTCTTCTCCATGCAGAGTGCGCGCAACTCACTCTCTAACCCTAATTCTTACTTCAAGAATTTTCTAGCTTAAGTAAAGGATCTTCTCTACAGCATTTCTTTTCTTGTATTTGCTAAGACTTAGTGTGTAACTAAAGATTATTTAGATAAGTTTTTAGCACCTTATCTTTCCGCAAACAATCTTGTAAAATTTGTATTGATCTTCTTTATCAATATATATATTTTAAATTTGAAAATATTGTGTTTGTATTCATCCCCCCCCCCCCCTTTACAAACTGTTTTACTATTCTTGTAGACCCTCAAGGGACCAACACATATAAACCATAAATGATGTTAGTATTGGGATACAGGAGCCATACACTCAGCTGAAATTAATTGTATCCTTCTTAGAATCCATACGAAACATGCTAGGATGGGTTTTTTAAAATTTTACCAGTACGAGCAGCAACCATTTGTTTTCAGATATGAATCTTAGCAACTGGTGGAATATAGAGAGAGAACCCTATGGACAATTCGTGCAACCTTTTGCCGAATTTTCTTTTTTCTCATGTAAGCCATTTTCTCACAACAGCTTTTCTTTTTATACAAGTGTAATGAAAGTACCTATCATGTGATTATCTTGCAGGAAAAGAGTGAACAACCTTTTAGAAGATCTCACAGCTTCTAAAGGATTGTACTTCCTTTACATAAGCATAAAGGACTTGACAAGTCAATACTTGTCAAACCTATCCACACTTGTCAAATAAGCCAACTTGAATCTGATTCCATAAAATATGGAACAAGATTCAAATAAGACAAAATAATTAAACTCTTTTTTAATTATTTATTTTTCTTATTCATATATACATTTTATGCATGTTGGGGTTTTATCACATTGGTAATTATTATAAATCCTATTTATAGTTATAAACGAACAGAGGCATCTAACAATACATTATCATTGCCCAAATGATAAAGTTTAGTGATCAACGAATCAGCAAATTGTGTGATCATTATCAGTGTACATGTTTATGTCCATTTGTTCGAATATCCAGATCGAACACGAGGCATGGATGTGTCATTCTCGTTATGTCTGATCCTTAGTTTATCGACTCTAGAATATACTAATAAGACAGATATCAGTATCCTATATTGATCATCAGTATCCTATATTGATCATATGAGCATTCATGCACTTTCTTAGTACTATTCAGTCGAGGGTCCAAGGATATCACTCTTGTAATACAAGAGGAATTCTTGATCTATGATAGTACTACTAAGTGATATATAATATACCCAACAACCATTTTGTCACCAAGTTACGAAATGATTGGAATCAATTATCAAAGTATATTACTTACATAAAGCAAACTCCATGATATCAAGTCAAAGGACTAACAGTAAAATAACCACATGAAAAACATCTATGACACTTATATGACATCCAATGAGAATATTCTCATAGTGAGTCACGTCCGGTACACAAGTTCCCATCTTGTACCTATATGTATATTTTGTATATCTATATGTGAATCCTAGATTCAACAACAAATCAAGAACAAATTCATATTTGATTGAGAGATTGGAGGACAAGATTAAGAATCCGATCAGCTTCTTTTATTATAAAGTAAAGAACAAATTCTCAATCTCTCTCAGTCAACTCTCATGTGATTACAATAGAATGATTCAATGAATGATTAACATTCTAATCTAAGCCCCATGTCCCTATTTATAGGGGACATTTACATGTTAAGCCCAATATCCCTTAACTCAAATATAATGGATATTACAATACAATACAATAAAAGGACTTTATAAAACTTTCTAAACTTAGGACAATTTATGTTCTAACAATATCCCCCCAAAGTTTTATAAAGAAAGCACCTCTTGAAATCTTCAAGTCTTCTCCCCCTGCTTTCTTTAAGAAAACCTTGGTGTGTCCGACAAAGATAAAATCTTCAAGCTCCCCCCTGAAGATAGCTCTTACTCTTAAAGTTTCAACTTTAAGATAAGATTCAATTTAAGTTTAGCACCACTATTTGCACAAAGTACAGCTAAACTGCAGACGACTCTACACAGTCCATAACCTCCGAATTATTGCCGACCCCTAAGCAATTAATTCATCCAACTTTTGTGGATAGAAAATAGTGCGAGCCTCGTGACATTCCAGTGCAAACAGTCAAATAACAAAGAATCTTTTAATGAACCATGAGTTAAATAGGCATTCAGCTTAAAAGATTTATCTTGCTAAGCTCGCAATGGGGTTAATTGCTTGAAGTAGCCAGAGCAAAACCTTTGACTTTGTAGATTCAGAGAGAAGAATCAGCAGATAAGCATACAGCTTCAAGAACATCATGTCAAACAAGAAAGATAAGCCGACTTTCTTTAAACTTCCAAAAATTGAATAACCAGAATCATATTCAAAATTCCCAGCCAGAAGAATGATTGAAAGCACTCAAAATTCTCAGATCACAACCAAAGCACTAGAATAATGACTGTAGACTATCAAACCTCTAATTGATCAAGTTAAAAGCATGACTAAGAACACTCAAAAATATGATTATTTCTAGAACCTCCAAAACACTGATTGCATACCTTCAAGACCTCTGATTGATCAAATCAAAAGAAATGAGTGAAGGCACTCAATGTTCTAGCCTCTTATAGAGAACTCCAGAGTAATAATTGTAAATCCTCAAACTCGAGGTAGTCCAATCAAATACTGAGACCAATCAATATTGTTCTAAAAACATTTCAAATCTGGCTTTATTCTTCAAAAACCAATATTGTTGACCAAGAAAGTCAACCTTTGACTTTAAGAGTCAATTTTGACCAAAATGTTGTGTAAAAACTTCTCCTAATCATTAAGCATAGGGGAATAGGGTTAAGACATCCATTAAGCACACGCTTAAGCTCAAGAGTTAAATATTTCAAAAGATGAACGATGAGTATAAAAAAGTCTATTCATCGCTCATGCCTTAGGCTGAACCTCTTATCGCACATGCCTTGTCCGATGAGCAAGGATATCGGACAGGCCTTAGGCGATAAACAAACAATCATCCTTATCACTCACGCCTTGAGCGATGAGCAAGGTCATTACTCACTACTTTGGCGATGAAAATAGGTCGTCGGTCAAAGTAACGAGCGATATTATCAATCTTCCATTGTAACTTTCAAACTCATCGCACAGGATAGGATACTCATTGCTTGAAGCTTTGAACGATGAGGAACACTCTCTCGACAACACTTTATCGCACAAGATAACAAGGTCATCGCTCTCCAAGACTTCATCGCTTGGTTAGTTGAGCGATGAGGGCCCTTCATCGGACACCTCTGTAAGCGGATACAACATTATTGCACAAGACGTTAGACGAGGAACATGGCTTGTCGGGACAGTCTTTGAACGATGAGCTTTCTTTTTCGCTCAAAACATTGTCAAAGAAATCATCTAAGTCCAAAGTTATCGCTCAACCTATGTTACCCAAAATCATATATTGTCCGATGAATACACTTATGCACATTTCTTTGTATCAACATTGGGCGATGAGCATCACTTCATCTCTCAATGAACACATCCAATGGACGATGAGGAAAGTGAATTAATATATAAAGCGCAGTTCAACTCTAAATCTATCAAATCATCCAAATTAAACATATAACCTCAAAATCAATGATTCTAATTGATTTGAACTCACCCAAATGCTAATGCTATAGCATTGATTTGATTAAAAAAACATTAAGAATAATGTGAATTTTAATCTTTTAAGTCCAAAACTATCGAACAAGAAGATGATGATTGATGAAGAACTGTTTCATTGAAAAATTGTAATAAAACTTGAATTTGTTGTTGAATATTATGATCGTGTTGAAAATAATAATCTGATTCTTTTTTTCTGCTCTGATATCAATTGTGATTCAACAAAAAATCAAGAACAATTCATATTTGATTGAGAGATTGAAGAACAAGATTAAGAATCCGGCCAGCTTCTTTTATTAGAAAGTAAAGAACAAATTCTCAATCTCTCTCAGTCGACTCTCATGTGATTACAATAGAATGATTGAATGAATGATTAACAATCTAATTTAAGTCCCATGTCCCTATTTATAAGGGACATTTGCAAGTTAAGCCCAATAGCCCTTAACCCAAATACAATGGATATTACAATACAATACAATAAAAGGACTTTATAAAACCTTCTGAACTTAGGACAATTTTTGTTCTAACACTATATGAATCCCTACATATACTAGTTGTACCGTTAATTCAACCTAAACACAAATTAATACTTGACTAGGGACATTTTAGAATACATTATTCTAAATTTATTACTACCTTTAGATATAACGCAAAATAGTACGTAAATATAATAATTGGGTAATGTCTTTCATTAATTAATAACAAGACATAATATCCAAACAGAAATCATCTAATGACTAGTTGTTGTAATAGTTCGGATGGGTTGGCCCATCATGGGAACCCTTAAAAAAGAGGGAACATGATCACTTTCTTTCATTGACATATATTTCCGTAAGTCATTGCTATTAACACAAACAATGAAAAAAGGCATATTGTTGGTAATTTTAGTGTCATCGGACCATTTAGTGTGATTGGATTTAGAAAAGAATGAGTGGGTTCTTAATTTGATCATAATACATGTTAGGATGTGTAAAATGCACACCTGTATAAGCCAATATGATCCTGGCTTATAGATATCATCAAATATAGTGTCAAAGGAGTCGTACCCACTTGCAGGGTCTGAGGGATGTGCTCCTAGTGAGGGCACTGCCCCTTGCATTGGTCCCACTAACCGATCAGTGGGTGGGGTCAAGCGGGTAGGACCCGAAAAACCTGAACAATATGTAAAAGGAGATGACATTAATGACTTTGGTGTTTGATAACTTCACCATTTTCATTCACTGCTTGATTATTTAACGCCTAGCTTGAGTGTTTCATTGTCTGAAGTCCGATAGTAGCCACTGATGATTTATTAGTGTCACTAGACACTGATGTTGTTCAATGGCACTATTCTTTAGTGGTGAAGTTGTAGCTAATGTTCACCCATCGATGCTAACTGATCCTAATCATTGTGTAAGTTTCTATTAGCATCCGATAGTAGTTGGTAACCTTCGATCGCCTACGTTTGAGATATGTTTTCATTCTCTTTTTGACATACAAAATCAAGAATTTCTCTATGTTTTTACTCTCTGCCTAAACCATGGGTGTGAATCTAGATTATTTTCGAATACATTTTGTGTAACCCAAGGCATTATATTGGGTCAAAATATTACTTACAGAAAGTGATTCATACACGATCTATGATTCTTATACAAACATTTTTCATTGATTCCTCATGAAACCTAATATGATATTGTGAAAAATAAAACAGGTAAAACAAAAGAAATACAATTCTAAGTTAGTTTGTGAGATCAACACAATCACAACGCAACACAACAATGATTATATTTTCATCAACAATCTAATGATATAGAGTTATTGAACCCCGTAAATATTGAGACGTGTGATTACATACATTGATAGAATTATGTAGAATAATATATGTGTGTATCATATATCTAAGATGTGATAATGTTGTATATTCTTGTTACTTAGTTTACATATTTGTGGCCTACTGGCAGCATGGCACCGCTGCTGCCGCTACTGCTGCAGCTCTTACCACCTCCACCACCACTATTACTACATGGTAATTAGTTGCCCTACAATTCTAATGTGAATATTATTTGTTCTATGGGAATTTCTTTGCATAAGAATAAACCTGATGATTCTTTTGAGGAAAACATATCTCGTCTTGTTGTGATGGTAGGTCTCAACATGTTGGTGCTGATTGTGATAAAACATTTAGCCGCATGATGAAGCGAGCAAAAATCCAAACCGTAGTCGATAAAATAAATATGGGCACATTGGTCGTTGGATGTTAAAAATGCATTCTTGTGTAGCTAGCTTCATGAGAAAATTTACTTGCATCAACCCTTGGATTCAGAGATATTGCACATCTAAAATATGTGTGCTTGCTAAACAATTTTTTGTATGGCTTGAAATGGGACCCCTTGTACCTGGTACAAGTTAAAAAAATTGTCGATTTTGTCTCCACATTGGTTTTATTCATAACAACAGTGATCATTCTTAATTTATTTACCGCAAAGGAAATGACATGGCATATATATACTACTTTATGTTGATGATATCATTCTCAATGCATCTTCAAATACTTTTTGTGAGTCTATCATGCCACTTTTTGCTTTAGAATGTGCTATGGGATTAATATTTGGGGTCTTTGAGCTATTTTGATGCAGGCTTGGGCATGGAGGATTGGGCCCTAATGTTCTTGGAGGCCCATGATCGGGTCACAAACAGGGCGTAACATCCCATTTAAAAAGTTAGATAAAAATATTTAGATGTTTGAATGTTTGAGACAAGAGGTTATAACGTCCTTCCCTTAATCTAGTAATAATATAAATATGGATTTTAAAAGAAAATAAAGGAATTGAAGAGAGGAATCGGGAGAAGAAAGAAGACCATGATGGAAGTCATCTAAGGCTTCAACCTTGCTTTGTTTTCATCTAATCGACAAATTAAGGTAAGTTCTTTATGTTTTAGTTTGATTCCTTGATATATTTGATGTTTAGGTTAGTATTGGATTTAATTTTTGGATTTTTAGGGCTCAAAGTCAAGTTTTAGCGGCTTTCATGAGGACGGTCGTGTATATTTGTAATTTCTATAAGAAACCTGGTTTTATGATGTATATTTTTAACTTCAATTGAGTCCCAATGTGTTATATCTTCACTTTGATGCATTAGAACCTAGAAGTAATTTGTTGGGTAGGTTTATTTCATGTTTAGGATAGTTTTGAGTTCATCTAAGATGTTCAATCATTAGTTGAAGTTAAAAATTGTTATCTTTGACAATCTTTAAAAGTCAAAGGTTATTGATAAACTTTAAGACATTGAAATCTTCACGAAAATGTTAAGATGTTAATTTATTATGGTTTGTTTATTGGTATCATTAAGATGTTATTAGATGGAATGAAGAAGAAAATTTCTACTCAAGCATGTTTTGATGATAGATTATAGGTTATGTTCTAAACAGTTGACTCTTTCCAAAAAGTCAAAATATTTTGCTTAATTTTTAAATTTGAGTCGTTATATGTAAATTTATGTATTGAAATTTGGTGGATATAGTTATGATTAGGTATATAAAGGTGTTACAATGATTATTTTAATGTTTCTTGTGGGTTTTGATATATTTTCAAAGTTAAAAGAATGTTTGAGTTCGGTTTGATCAATATATGAAAACCTATGCATTAATTAGGTTCGAAGTGCAAAAATGAATGTGTGAACCTTATAAATATATTTTAATGTGTATGATAAGCATGTTTTGGGGGTTAGAATGTGAGCCAAGAGCCTTGGAAGAAATAAGAGCAAGTCACCAGATTAAGTTATTTTGATGCTAGAAATTATAAAAATTGTATAAAATCCTCGTAACTCGAATTTAGACGTGTAATACCAATATGGAACCGTTGAGAAGGCTTCTACAATCGATATGTTGATTATGAGGTAGTTTGGGCTCTAAATAGGTCAAAAAATGGGTTTTTGCAGAGCTGTCCGTTTTAGACGCAAATAGAAGATTTGTTTCTTTTAAACCCATGTATGAAAAGGTTCAAAGTCCATTTTTGAGTGGTTCTTGATGGTATGTATATTAAGATAAGTAAGTTGTCTAAATCATTTGTTTAGGATGTTTATATTGATGTGAGTATCAAGTAGATTTTCACGTCAAACGTAATTACTTTTATATGATTTATCTTTGTTGGGCGTTTTTTGGTGATTAAAGTGAAAAATGAGTGATTTTAAATGATGTTATGAAAGGAAGGTATTGATGTTTATACAAAGTGACTTTATACATATTAAGTATGCTTTGTTTCTTTGATAAAGCATGTAGGAAATACTTTAGTAACTTGGAAAGGTGTTATATTTTTTTTTTAAACAAACATGTTTTGTAACCAAAGGAGGAAAATCATTACGTTGTATAAATGGGGCATTGCGAGTTATTTATCTACTCACTGGCATGAGAATAGTAGATCCGGATCTGGTGACTTAGGGTCACCCCCTTTGTTGCGTTTGTATTGGGGTCGCTCCCTTTACAGTTAAATGGGTTGCTCCCATCGGTAATGTATTGGAGTATCGTGCATGGATATATGTTCTAGATACTCGGCTAATAGGTATAGTGTCAGGTGGACACATTGTGCAATGGTGATCAAACCGAAATTAGCCTAATAGATAAGTGGACTGTTGGGCAGTGCTCCTTCACTGATTCTGGTTGTTATGGGTCACCCCCATACTGTGTGATATTCATAGAACTTTGTAAATATTGATTGAGTGTAAACTTATAATGTTTTGGATAAAATTTAACATTTGTTTGACATGTCACATCAATCATATGTAGTCATGCATTTTTGTTTGAAAGTATAAATTACTTAAAATATTGTATTATGAAAACTCTTGAATTCACCAGGCATGTAGCATGATTTGTTTTGTTTGTCGATGTACATCTCAGGAACTGGTTTAAATAGTTGTGCTAGCAACATTCTTGGTTATTATAAGGCTAGCAAGTAGTTCATTGGATGATGCAATGCTTGAGATTTTTCCAAGATTAATCTAGTTTGGGTGAATGTATTTTTGGGAGAATTTGAATGTAGTATTATACCTTGTAAATAGTCGTCTTTATAAAGACTAGTTAGTAATCGTGACTTTTATGTAGTCATTTATTTTGCAATCATTACTTTTGCAAATGTTTACAGGTTAAAAGAAATGGCTAAACATGAGTTTTCGAACGGGTCATGCTGAATTTTTGCCAGAAATTTATAATCTAAGTATAGGGCGTTACACAGGGTCATGCTTAAAAGGCCATAACTCTTGCTTTGGGTGCTCGTTTCAGGCCAACAACTAGTCAATTTGAAACATGGAGTGAGGAGCACGCCGTGGTTCGGTCTCGAAACGGACTTTTGAACCCCGAAAATGTTGTTTAAGCATGGTTATTAGAAATTTAATTGTTTTTTCTTATTTTTGGCCTTCTCGTTGGGCTTTTTGTGTTTGGCTTATAATCATTTGTAAGCCCCTCTTTGTTTTGGGCCTTTCTATTTATATGTATTTGACAGAATTTGATTTTCCTTTCCCAAATTTTGAGTTCTTGTGAATTCGATTTTTGAAGCCTAGGATTTGGTATTCGTCGAATCAACGAATCTTAGAGGAGGTTATTCATGGGTATTCACTAAATCAACATGGTGATCTCTAATTTTCATTCTTATACGCTGCATCAGGTGGTATCAGAGCCAAATTCTTAGTTCTAATGCCTCCAAAAAGATCCCCGCCAGTTCATAGACTCGATGAGGTCTATGAACGAAAATTGGAGCAACGTTTTATGGCGAGGATGGAGGCACGATTAGATCAAGTGGTTGATCAATTGACTAACAAGATAGCAAATTTGGTCAATCAAAGGCAACGTCGACCTCGAACCCATTCATGAATGGATGATGATGATTTCAAAAACGTGTTTGGCGATGGAGATGGTTCGTCTTCTGAAGGGAATTCGAGGAGGCGGGAGAACTCGTCTCCAGAAATTGATAACAGGCATTGGGAGACTAGGATGAGAGTTGATATCCCATAATTTGATGGGGAGAGTTTGGATCTGGAAGGGTTCATAGATTGGTATGCACATGTGCATACCGGTAGTTGAAATTGTTTCTTGGTTTTTATGCACATGTGCATGTTACCAGACAAATTGATTAAAGTTACCTGTATGCACATATGAATAACGTCTAGATGAACGATTACCAAGGTGTTCCTCAGTTTTTTTTATTTTTTTGCAGTTTTTTTATTTTTTTGCAGTTTTACATTTTTTGCGGTTTTCCCTGACCTAACCTTATGTGTGTGTGTGTGTATATATAGGGAAAATTGCACAAAAATGGTATCAACTTTCACCTTATTCTTATTTTTCGGAACCAATTTTCAAAATCGTCATTTTGGGGAACCAACTTTCAAAATTGTCATTTTGGTGAACCAACTTGCACCTGATTCCTATTTTGGGGAACCAACTTGCAAAATAATTAAAGAAAATTGGGAAAATTACACCAAAATGGAACCAACTTTCACCTGATTCTTATTTTTGGGAACCAACTTTTAAAAATCGTCATTTAGGAGTCTCTATCAAACTTTTTGTTTATTTAAGAGTCTGGTTGATCTATTGAACACGTAGCAAGTAATTTAAGGGTCTCTATCAAACTTTTGGTCGGATTTTCCAAATTTGATTTAAATTTTAATATTGACACAGATTGGTTAGGTATAAAAATTTTGAACAAGATATTTAATATTTTTCGTGGTACTTTGGATTTTTTTCGAAAAAATCTTCAATTTGATATCTGAATTTAAAAAAAAAAAACGAGATTTGAAATGAAAAATAGATTTTATTGCATTAATTTTAAAAACAAAACGAATTTTAGTTATTTTTCTATAATTATTTTGCAAGTTGGTTCCCCAAAATAGGAATCAGGTGCAAGTTGGTTCTCCAAAATGACGATTTTGAAAATTGGTTCCCCAAAATAGGAATTTGGTGAAAGTTGGTCCCCAAAATAGGAATTAGGTGAAAGTTGGTTCCCTAAAATGACGATTTTGAAAGTTGATTCCCCAAAATAGGAGTCAGGTGAAAATTGGTTCCATTTTGGTGCAATTTTCCCGTATAATATATATATATATATATATATATATTTAAGAGAGCGTTCAAATAAAAACCACCTAATTTGTACAAACCGTACAAACTTCATTCAACTAATCATAATTTTTCATTTTGTTCATTTTTTTGTAATTATGA
>NW_020201796.1:20847-46871 GCF_001531365.2 Cynara cardunculus var. scolymus
AGAGAGAGAGAGAGAGAGACGAGGAGGAGGAGGTTTACTTTGTAAACCACGTTATTTGTACAAACCGTACAACACTCATTCAACCAATCATAATTTTTCATTTTGTTTATTTCTTTATAATTATGAGAGGTTGATTAATCATTTTTACTGTGGAAGGTGTTAATCATGGATATTATCATCTTCATTATTTTAATTTTAGAGAAATACATGAAACAATTTCATTAAGTATTATATGAAACAATTTCATAACCATATATGAAACAACTTCATCAGAAAAGGTACTATATGAAACAATTTCACAAAATTAAACAATTTCATGAAAAAATTTCATAAGATTAAACAATGAAATCGACGGATGAGGGTGGTTTGCACGGGTTGTACAAATTGGGTGGTTTGCATTGATTGCTTCTCTCTCTCTCTCTCTCTCTCTATATATATATATATATATATATATATATATAGATGGAAGGGTTCTAACAAGAACCCCTGTGATTTACGAGAACGCGAGAAGAACCTATTAACCTCATATTGTGATAACAATTAAAATTAAAAGATTTTTTAAATTAAAATTGAAATTTAAAAAGATTCAAAAAAATTGAGATTCAAAAGGGTAATAATGAAAATCAATAACATAAAATCTTTAACACGATTACATGATCACATGATAATCCTCAAAATTAGAGTGATTATCCTTACCTTTATTAGGTATCGATTAAGAAATTGATTTCAAGGAGAAATCAACGAACAAAGAAGCCGCAAAGTCTCAGGAATCAAACATCAAACAGTTATCGATCAAGAAGAAGCGTTTGCATGCAAAAATCGAACTGCAAGAAGAAGGAACACAGTTTATTCAAGGTATTATTCACAATTACTAGATTAGGATTAGTTTATCACACATTTATCACAACGAATTACTGACGAAATCGATTAAACAATTTGGTGTGATATGGGTGTGATAATCATGTGATATCAATATCACTCGATTTGATCATGGTTTTGATGGGCGAAATCCACTAAACGATTTGGTGTGATATGGGTGTGATAATCATATGATTGTGATATGAGTGTGATAATCATGTGATATCATTATTATAACATCACTTGCGCACTCAACTTGATCATGGTTTTGATCGGTTAGGGTTAGACAATCACACATTTATCACAACGATTACTCATGGTTTTTATATGTTATGGTTACACTCGATTGATCATGGTTTCGATAGGTTATGGTTACACTAGATTGATCATGATTTTCGATAGGTTATCGTTTTGGTTTGTTGTTGCTAAGTTAAAATTTAGGTGTAATTGTTTCTAGATGATTCCGATCATATCTTCACACAATCTGTTATTATTCTTGACTATTAGTATTATTTTTTTATTGAGTTAGAATATTTACAATTAGTTTCTAAACAGCGTGCTTCAAAAATGGCAAAACAGTCCATTGTTCCTCGTTTTGCTTTTGTATGTGTGGACCCTTTAAGAAATGTTATAACACTCAAAAATAATTTACCTGCATCCACTATTGTATTTAAGATTAGTAAACTGAACCAAATGAACCAATATATCCCGTTGAACATATAACATCATGTGAAAGTGTTTGGTGTGATGTGGGTGTGATAATCATGTGATATGTCTTTGTGTAAATTAAAACAACAACTAATGACTGGAATTCGCTTCCTTTTTTTACTATTTTCTGCCAAATTATGCTACAAATATTCTTATTTTCCTTTAAGTAGATAAACTCTGAATTAAATTTATTTATGATTTTGGATGGGTTATCATTATGTTTGTTCCTCATTTGGTATTATTGTTATGTTTTGTTTAATATAATATTATTAATTATATACATAATTTGAGTAATTGGTTGCTCGGAAGAGTGATGATAAGGTGAGTAACCTAGTGTAAAAATGATTATTTGGATTTTGGATGTTAAAACATCATATATGAACTAACATACTTCCTCCTCTTAAAGGCCTGATCTTTGTACCAAAAATGTAAAAATAAAGTAATAAACTACTTGTAATTTTAGTGGATAGCAAAAATATATAGGAGCCCGAATCTGGATGGTTCTTGGGTGGAAACTTATTTTCATTAACTTCTAGGATTGGATTATCTTTATGTTTGATTAATGTTACGTAAATATATAGTATGTTGTGACAGACCACTATCCACCCTACAACAAGCACTCTCTTTTAATAAAGTATATATTTAACAAGATTTGTGTTTCAATGTGATTAACTCCATTTCTTATGATAGAAATAGAGGAAGAATAAAAATTGTAAAAGTAAGATAATCGTTCATTTGAACGGTATGCATATGTGCATATAAAGTAATTTCTAGCAATTTGTCCGATGTGCATAACATGCACATATGCATAAAACCAAATAAACAATTTCAGTTACTTCGTTCACATTTATCACACCGTTATCATATTTCCTATAATGAGTAATATGTTATAACACTGTTATCATATTTCATGTTATGAATAATATTAGGATCCCGGATCGCGTTCAAACCTTAATAATATTTGTAAAAGTGGTTGGTATGCATCATATTGTTAGCACAACAATCTAACACTGTTATCATATCATATCGATGCAAAATGATTGTTTTGACACATTTATCACACTATTATCATACCTAATGGTGTACCAACTACAAATGTAGGGGTATAATAGCAATGCGGAGGAGCTATAGGTTGCAATCAAACTAGAAGGGATCGAAATTTTCTAACACAGTAGAGAACCCTGTGGATGTGGAAAACGAAAGCGATAAAGATGCGATACTGAACGTCGTTGAAATGAAACAAAGTGCGACTTATTGTTCAACTAGAAAAGGTAAAAATACTATTTTTTTATTTAATAACAATGAGATTTGCAAAAAAAAATTGATAATATGAATGACGTGAATTGTACCATAACTATGTCTATGTCGTGTATGCCATTGACTTCACAATTCATTGAATATTGCACTAGATTAACATGATACTATATTTTGTTAAATGTATTATTGGCTGTCATATACAAAGCATGTACAAAAACACGATATCTTAGATAATAAAATATAATTTTTGTGCAGAAACTATTTGTAAAAGGCCCCCAAAGTCAAGGGAAGATTCTAAAGGTGATGACGACTTTTAGGTTCAAGACGAAAACATAAGAAAAAAGATAAAAAGTGTCAAAGGAGATGCTAAGGAAAGAGAAGATAATGTCAAAGGTCCGATCAAAACCCATCTTGCTCTTCGTACCAGAACATCGCCTAAAACCCTGTATACAATGATTCAAAATCTATCCTCATCACAAATAGAGCGTGTAAAAGAAATGGGGTTTAAAGGCCTCCTGAACATGAAGACAGAAGGTATACCTGCAAAGCTTGGCTATTATGTAGTTGATTCTTTTGACCTTCGAAACATGTTGATTAAACTCGAAAACGATGTGATCCCAATCACGGTTAAAAAATACATGACGTGATTGGTGCACCAATTGAGGGAGCTACTTTGGATAGTTTAGTTAATGACAATTGTGGAGTTAGTATAGTAGAGCAATGGAAAAGTCAATATTCGAAGCAATCTTTACGTGTCACAGATATAGTAACCGAGATTATCACCTCAGATAATGGTGATTGGAATTTCAAACTAGACTTCATAATGGTCTTCTGCAATGTAATGGGCCAATGCAGATCGAACGGCATTTGTGACCTAAGTGTTCTTTCATATCTATCACAAAAAACTTGTTTCGCAAAAATCGATTGGTGTGATTATATCTTCAAGTGTTTAAAGATAAGCAAAACCACATGGAAGCCAAGCCCAATTGAGTGTTACTATAATGGCCCGTTAACTACATTGATGGTATGTTTACATATCACATTTTAATATATATATATATATATATTAATATATTTATATATATTGCTATTTATTATCAATAGATATTTATTATGAATGAATAATCACGAAATATAAATTGTGACGGGAATTTTACTTCTTGTACTTTTAAATGAAGCTTTTGTACGTCGACACCATTCAATGTGATGATGTGCACATCATACGTGAATGACCATGCATTGCAAGTTGGTCAATGGACATTTTAAGAAGACGGGAATCAATAGAAATTTCTACCGGTGGTTTCGGGATTGGCAATGTTGCAGAACCATTGTTTGATGCACAGCGTGAAGATAGATCAAGAGAGAACGAAGAAATTGACATTAAGGTAAAGATGATAACACACTAATTTGCATTGTTTTATATTTTAATGAAAGCAATATTTTGAACCAATTGATATATATCTTACTTATCACATGATTACATAGCTTATGTATCACATATATACACCATAGTTATCACGTGATTTTCATAAAGTAACAAATAAAATTAGGGCTGTGCATCGGTCGGGTCGGGTCGGATCGGATCGGACCCAAAAATCACTAACCCGATCGGGTTTCGGGGTAAAAAACCACAACCCGAAGTATACTGTTCGGGGTTCGGGGTAAATTGGGGTCGGGCCTAATCGGGTTCGGGGCTGTTTCGGGTCGGGGTCGGGTGAATGGCATCCAATAAATCAACAAATAGGTATGTTATTTCTTCTGCATATAGGTGTGTTATTTCGCTGCAACAATGCACAAGAACAAGAAGACTATAATCTGAGTTAGGAAGACTATAATTATATATTATGTTTAGCCAACAGGGTAGTTTGTATACAGGCATTTGTTCATTTGTGCATCTATATGTGTGTGTGCTTACAATGAAAGTTTAAACAAATTGAAACAAATTAAGCATCCTCTGTTTGATGACAATGTCTTTCTGTTTGAGTGATGAAATTTACTAAACAAACATTCCCCATTGTCTTTGTATTTCAATTTCAAGAGAGGAGGAGTTTATATGAAGACAGCCCTAGTCGGCAGTCGGTAGTCGGAGACTCGGAGCCGGTCAGTCGGCGCCGGCGGTCTGTAGTTTACTAGTCGGACAGTAGTCGTATTCTCTTCTCGTGTCAATTTTGACCTAACATAAGTCGCCGAGATCGTCAATTTTGACCTAATCTAAAGTCGCTTAATGGGTTGTTTAGTTCGGATTTCGGGCGGGTTCCGGGGGTGAATCATGAGATCCTACCTGATCCGCCATATCCGAGTTACATGTCGGCTTCGGATATCGGGTTTCCTCGGGGCGACTTCTTCGGTTTCGGGTCGGGTCTCTTCGGGCGGGTAAGTCGGGTATTTCGGGTGGGCTCGGGTTTTGCACAACCCTAAATAAAATCACTTATTTGCATTATTTTATATTATAATTAAATCAATATTTTGAACCAATTAATATATCTTGCTTATCACATGCTTATCACAACATACTTATCACAACATACTTATCACAAAATATCCATATAGTTATCACATCATTATCACAACTTACATATCATATGACTTATCACAAATCTAGTTAGGTTAATGCATATAAGTTTCAAATTTCTTGCATATCACAATCTAGTTATGACAAAATTGATTAATGTATAATGTAAAAAATGGCCAGATTGCTTATTTATCACATGATTATCACAACTTACTTATCACATATATCCACCATAGTTAGCAAAGGATTTTCATAAAGTAAGAAATAAAATCACTACTTTTATAATGCATTCACATGTCATTTGTTTTGTCAATTTGTGAAGAGATACTTGGATGAGGTCGAACACACTTTCTATATGTTGAAGACATTGAAGAGCGATTTCGATGAGATTCTAAAGAAAGGGAGGACTAGATACCCCGCCTCTGTGGAGTTTGATGTTTGGCAAAAAAAAAAAAGTTGATAGATTTGGTAGTAAATGACAAAATGAATTGTGTTGGTCCCGTTAGGGTCTACAAGATGTGTATAACAGTTTTAGAAGCGGGGATGAATACAAACACAGAATTTTCAAATTTAAAATATATATTGGTAAGAGAAGATTAATACAAATTTTACAAGATTGTTTGCGGAAAGATAAGATAGACAAAATCTATCTAAACAATCTAAAGTTTACACACTAAATCTTAGCAAATAAAGGAAAGTTTTGATGTTAGAGAAATAGAAGAAAGTAAGTTCTATATGGGAGAGAACTTGTTTAGAATACAATAAAAGAGATTCTAACCTGCTCTGGAAGATGAGTGTATTTGTTCTTAGATGTGTGTGTTCTTTTACTCAAGTGTAAGAAAGCTCAGAGTAAGGTTTTAGAGTATGTATATATGCATGGAGATAAAACACATCTATTTATACATGTTGCATTAAATGCACATTTAATGCAACGTAGTAGGGTTAGAACGCGTGTCAAGCCTTAAGGGGAAGGCTTGTTCTTTGCTACAGTGAATAGTACAAAAGCCTATTCATGAGCAGACATCCTTTCACAAAGTTGGTGGGTAATAGAGTCAACTAGTCGGCTCCATGTTGTACTAACGTTTAGAAAGGGTATGGGTTTGTCCTTTGTATGGGTAAGGACAAGACAACAACAATCATGCTCGACAAGCTTCCTTTGATCGCTGAATGCTGAAATAACCTGAAGGTCTCTTCAGCATTCGCTGAGGCTTAGGCAGTCTTCACACATATGTAGACAAGGTTGTAATCACTCAATACCGCTTCAGATCACGTACTCGCCAGTCTCTAATCTTCAGTTTCAGTCTTCGACTTTTGCTGAAGGTTCTTTGGTGTGAGTGTTGTCTTCTTGAAGTATTACTGTCGCTGATTGGATTTATAATACAAGTTCTTCAGTGATCACTGAACAGGCTCAGTAATGATCGTTGGAACTGAAAAATAGAAACATAAATATAGGATAAAAGGGATTATCATCAAATCAAATGAGAAAGAGGATCAACAGATTGTGATGCCTCAATGAACATGTCAGCTGCTAAAAGTTGTGGAAGAAAACAAGCATCAACTAGTGATCCATGGCAAGGTGTTACGGGGGGCACACAAGGGATTGTTGAGACACCGACACAATTCTTCTCAAATCCAGAAACAATTAAGGGGGTTGACAAAACAATTAAAGTATATGAGAATTTACAGATATCGAATTTTAGTTTAGGTCTCACTCAAGAGTTTGAAAAAGTTGTTGATCCGAAGAAAAATGCTCCTAACAGAGATGACAATGATGTGGTTCCCAATGTGAAACTGATAAGTGAGATATACACCGGTCCCATTAGTCGAAGAGTTTCAAAGGCGGGAGGAAAAATATGTTCACCATATATGAATAGGCAAGTGGACGCACACCGGCCTAACACAAAAGTTGAGTTAATCCTTTCTAACCTACTATTCGCTATGGAAGGCTCTCAGATGTAAGTTCATCCAACTACTTGACACTAACATTTGCATATGTTTATCACATGATTAACTGTATCACATTTGATTATCACATACACACAATAACTTTAGTATAAAAGAGTAGCATACTTCAACATAGAGGTAGCAGAGTTTATCACAAGTTATCACAGTTTATCAGACTGCAAAATTCTGCATTTACATTTGCATTTTCCTATCATATGAACTCGACTCTTCATCACTAGATACACACCACTTTAAGAGATGCAGAAGTAGTTGAGTTGAGATTTTGTAGCAATGAACTTGCATTTGATCAAATCATATATATCAATCACATTTATCACACCGGTAACACATTTATCACACCATTATCACATTCCCCGAGATCACCGATAATTGTTTGAAACAATATGCACAGATAATTGTTTTTGTTATATGATTTGAGCGATCAATATGTTGTGGGTTGGTAACACGAAAATTGTTTATCACATGTTATCACAATTTATGACAATTTAGGACAGTTTGTCACAACATACTTTTATTCTATCACAATGTATCACAACATACTTTTATTATCACAGTTGGTCACATTTTATCACTTATTAAATCTATGCCTTTTTTCATATAAAAATCTACTAATCAAGTAATTTATTAGCTCACAGGGACCTGGTATACTTAACATCGGAGGGTCGGTATGCACCACGTTATATTTTCGAAAGCATGGTTGATGATACTTTCATATTCGGGGGTGTGATCGACATATGGGCAACAATGTTGAACAATAATGAACAATACTGAAGCAAGTCTTCCCCTCGAAGATTATTTTGTGCACCACAACAATGGTATGTGATATTAATATTTGATCACTTAATATAAATTTCTTTGTTAGAATCACTAATTTAACATTATCACTTAACAAAAAAAGACGGACGACATGCTACCACCAAAATTGAGCTACGGAAGCATGTATACTATGTTTGAAACCAGCTTGGAGGCCGCAATGAAAAACGATAAGGAGCTAGCAACCTTAAGGAATGTAGATATGGTACATTGTCTTTATAATTATATGATGATTCTCTCTCTCAGTGATTTGATAATAATCCATTTTTCCTTATGCGAAGTATTTATGTTTCTGTTTTTTCAGTTCCAGCGATCTTCACTAAGTCTGTTCAGTGATCATTGAAGAACTTGTATTGTAAATCCAATCAGCGACAGCGATACTTCAAGTAGACAACACTCACACCAAAGAACCTTAAGCTAAAATCAAAGATTAAAACTAAATATTAGAGACTGGCGAGTACGTGATCTGAAGCGGTATTCAGTGATTATAAGTCTGTCTACATATGTGTGAAAACTGCTCAAGCCTCAGCGAATGCTGAAGAGACGTTCAGGTTATTCCAGCATTTAGCAATCAAAAGAAGCTTGTTGAGCATGATTGTTGTTGTCTTGTCCTTATACACACAAAGGACAAACCCATACCCTTTCTAAAAGTTAGTACGGTACGGAGCCGACTAGTTGACTCTATTACCCACCAACTTTGTGAAAGGATGTCTGCTCATGAATAGGCTTTTGTACTATTCACTATAGCAAAGGACAAGCCTTACTCTTAAGGCTTGACACGCATTCTAACCCTACCATGATACATTAAATGTGTATTTAATGCAATGCGTATAAATAGATGTGTTATATCTCCATGCAGAGATACACTTACAAAAATCTTACTTTGAGCTTTCTTGCGCTTAAGTAAAAGAACACACATCTAAGGACAAATACGCTCATCTTCAAGAGCAAGTTAGAATCTCTTTCATTGCATTCTAAACAAGTTCTCTCCCAAATAGAACTTACTTTCATCTATTTCTTTAACAGCAAAATTTTTCTTATTTGCTAAGATTAAGTGTGTAAACTTTAGATTGTTTAGATAGGTTTTTCTTACCTTATCTTTCTGCAAACAATCTTGTAAAATCTGTATTGATCTTCTTTTATCAATATATATTATAAATTTGAAAATATTGTGTTTGTATTCATCCCCCCCTCTATAAACTGTTATACACATCTTGTAGACCCTAAAGGGACCAACATTATACCAACTATACCAATATTAAACAAGGTGCTGACAGAAATGGTTGAAATATTCTAATGGCGTTCATTTGCAGATTTTTTTTCCCGATTCGAAAGCGAAGTCGCTTCTACCTAATTGTGTTCAACCTGAAAAATCTGGGCTTCTTAGTAATCGATAACACAAAAACAGAGGTTGACATAGGAAGCAAGTATGGGGAACTGCCACCACAATTGGTAAGAGTTTACAAACTTTATCACATGTGATAAACTAAAAATATTTATATATGCAATTACTAAATGACTAATCAAAATACAAATTTGAAACGTAGCACAAGGCGCTTAATGACTACTTGAAATCAGTGAGGCACCCCAAAGAAAAAATCATGGCTAATGTCACCGCCAATGTCTGCAACCTAAAATGGAGTACGGTAGGAAATGGTGTTGATTGCGAATCTTCGTAATGCGGCATATAGAGCATTATATGGGACAAGTGATAAACCGTTAGGATTGTGCTTTCTTTCAAGAGGGTTGTGGACAAGAACAACAACTACGATGTTTAAGGCGAAAATACCTTACAAAGATCCTGCTTTCAAATAGCAACCTTTTAAAGGATGCACTTTATAAACAGGCACTTGAATTTGATGAACTGGATGATAGTCTGAAGGAATCAATCCTCACATATGCATTCAATACAAGGGAGACGCGTTTTAGAAAAGAGTAAATAGGTAGACAGTTATAGGAAGTTGGATGTTTGTTCATATCATTTGCAGTTTAGCAATTTTTTAATTTCATCACTAGTAAAACAAAGGGCAAACTATAATAAAAACAATTGGGTTGAATTTGCATATATTTTGGAAATTATGTTTCTATGAGAAATGATATTTGCATAAGCATAATCATGATGTGATCTTATACAAAACGCTTATCACTTTTGTCGAGTAACAATATTTGCTATAAATTACAGCACTGCATTTTTTAGTTGGGTTATTTTTCCAATCACACAACAATAACATAATTTACGATTTAACTGTGATACGTTTAAAAATATCAGAGGGCATAAACGAGTATATCACGTTGATAAGATCCATAAAGTGAGCAGGTTCCCAAATATATATAATTATCAAGTACTAAAGTATTTTATTATTAAATACAATGTGTCATATAACAAAAAAAACATATTACAAGCATATATGAAATGTGATACACAAGGATATCACATGTGATATTCTAAAATTGAAGTACCACCAAAGTTTGATATAAAAGCATTCTCAGGGGCGGAAGACCATATAAGCCTTTAGGGGCCATGGCCCCTGGGCTTTTTGATTCATTAAGTATACATATTTTGGGCTTTTAGTTGTTAATTTCAATTTTTTTAATCTGGCCCCCTCGCACTGGAGTCCACTAAGCTCTTAATCCAACCCAACAAAAGTCTAAAGTTGTTGATTCTTCATCGCCATATGCCCACATGCCTACGGGATGAGTCTCATAAGAGAGAAAATGTCTATTGTTTTGAGATTTGTTAATAAAGAGAGATTCATTATAGAGTGTTTCTTTGGACAATTGGACTGGCTCATGTATGTGATACTACAACATAAACGCTCAAGGAAATTGTGGAGGACTTCAAGGCCACGAAAGATCGACGAGTTTCACTTTGATTAGCGATGTTTGACATTTTCATATTTGACGTCTAGTTTTAGAGTTTTACTACGTTTTAACTTTGGATTGTGTATTTTTTGTATTTCTGAAAATATATAATATATCATGTCCGGCCCCTACGGTTAAATAGCTTGTGTTCCACCCCTGAGTATTCTATTTAATAAAACATCGTGTAATAGTGATTGATCATCATTTTAAAATAACAATCATTCACATCCAAATATAAAAGAACTAAATAAAATAATATGATCCAATATTGTCAAATTCATTAAAAAAACAAAACCTAATTCATTAAGAGATGGAAAAACGTTAATTGGAAGAGGCTTTCCTCATAGGGCAATTTCGTATATCATGATTGACAAGCTCCTTGCATCCTCGACATAGTCTTTTTGGCCGTTTGCTTTTTGTTATGTGTGAGTCCCTATATTGATCAATCTTCAATACACCTTAAGAATCTATGGCAGATCTGTGATTTTCTTCAAGAGGAATATGAGAGGAGTTTGAGAGAGAAAGTCAAACATTCAAGCTTTTGTCAAATCTCTATTATGTAAACTGATATTACAATGAAGCTCTTACAAGATTACAAAGAAACCACCCTTTATATAGGGTCAAACAAGACACAAGTAGTCAAAGTCAAACTGTCTAAGAAAAGTCAAACACGATGACTTTTATGGGGGGGGGGGGTTGGAAGATTTATAAATAGCCTAAACATGCAAAATAAATTGGGAACTTTAAACAGTAATAAGAACGAGACTAGTAATGAGCATAAATCAACTAATCATTTGGATTATATATCATCGACTCGTTCAATCCATTTTCTCAAAAGAAACTACGTTGGTTAGGACATCGACATGCGTCAATATTATGTTCGTTATAAAAGCATGATCAGTCTCGAACGCTCTACGACTAACCTCTAATTAGCTAATCAAACCTAGTCACGGACTTAGAATTTAATTGCCAATTGCATTAACGTCAAACAAACCCAACACTAATCGACAATCGGGCCGATTGTTTAGATTAGATTATACGATCTTACAACATCATCATGTAACTTAAATGTCAACTGTGTGTCGTGTGCTACTTCAATAAACCGAAAAGCAATTACGGACTTAAAGGTTTATCTAGCAACTCGATAATGAATTAGACATAATAAGGGATCCTACTTAAAATATCCAACTCAAAACGATAAGCATTCAACTCTAAAATCGCATAAATAGCTTCAAATGATATGATGAAATTGACGTAAGTCTCAACAAATCCAAATTCAAAGTCGATTATAAACCCATTACTAGAAATTAAAGGATTAGCTACTCATGTCTAACACAAACAAATGTAAACTAACCTGCCGTTTGAACGAAGAAATTTACGACAAACCTATAAAAAATCGTCTCAGACAACACTCTTAGAATCTGAAAATTGGTACCTGTTTCTCCCCTAAATCGACAGCTTCAAGCGATGGGTGCTGCTTCCTCTCGATGACAGCCTCCTGCTGTCCCGCTCGACTCCCAATCGACAGCCCCCTTCTCTTTCAATCGACAGCCTCGTATGCTGTCCCTTTCGACCGACTGCACTCTCTCGATTCTTCTCGACCGGGTCTGCTATCGACAGCTCGCTGCTGTCTCCTTCTCGGCTCTCTCGATCGACAGCCCCTCTCGATTTCCCCCTTGATTTTTCTCTCGCTGCCTCCCTATGAACCGTCCCTCGATAACCTCTATCGATGCTCTCCCCAATCGAACCGAACCCTCCCGATTTCTGCCTTCCTCTTTCTGTTTTTGCTGCTCGCCCTTTTCTCCAATCCACCGATCGACAGGTTATGGTCGTGCCTGCTGCTGTCCTTCTCGATTGTTTCTGTACCGATAGCCCCTATCGACAGTTCGTGCTCGCCCATGATCTCCTGCTCTCGCTGCCCACGATCTCCTGCTGCCGCTGCCTCTCTCTCGCTACCGATTTCTCCCGCTCGATGGTCTGGGCAGCAGCCTTGGGCTGCTGCTGCTTCTTCTCTTTTCTTTTTTTTTTTTTACACGGCTTGGGTTGTTGATTGGGCTTCTTTTGGGCTGTGCTTTTTGGGCTGTTTGATGCTGATGATAAAAACCAAAATGCAACAACCAATTTTCTCCTTTTTTTTCAACTTAAATGGTCACATAAGATTAAATATCATCTTAAATTAAAATGGATATTTTAAACATCTAAATGACATTAATCGTGAGGTACTTTGACGTAAAAATATATATATATTTGTGCTTATCAATACAATTATAGACAATTTTATCTTTCAAGACGAATACAATTTTACACTGAATTTCATTCCTAACATTATCCCCTTTTGTATTCAGACTTGAAAGAAATTGTGCTATGAGTCTCGTTTGAACTTTGTAGCTTTAAACACTCTATGTCTTTTTCAAAAACAATCTTCAACTTGAAATCTTCAGATTGTCTGTTGTTTGAGAAAGATCTTCTAACATTCTTCCCTCGAATGTAGAACTGCGATGATCTTCTCTTTTGACAATGTAGATCAGAAACAATAACGATCTTCAGAAATGATCTTCAGTAAACTGTTGTAAAGTTGATCTTCACATTCAACAACTCTCAGACATTGTAGCATCGGAATAATCTTTTGTAATCATCTCCAGTCACACTCCTTTTGAGTCTTTTGCCGTTATTGAAGTTACTCCCCATTGATCTTTACATCAAATTTCCCTTATAATGTTCGGAATTGGACATTTCATTTATTATTACATATTCCCCCTTATGATGAAATGAAAATCATTACATCATACATAAGAATGAATGAAATCCTCCGCGAAAGCCGTCAATTCATGAAATTGTAAGTAGATCTTTTCAAATCCACTTGTTTAATCTTTTAAGATTAAGGGAATAGGAAGATAAAAGCCAATTTCAACGAATGAAATTGTTTTCAATCTTATAAAAAGATTGGCATGTGAGTATAACAGATATACTCAGTACAATAGATAAACTGTATAAATGAGACTTTTTTAGGCTCATCTCACCAGGTCTTCCATTCAATCATTGATAGCTTGATAATAGCATATTTATGAATGTTTTGGCAAAATAACATATAAAATGCAATCTGTGTAGTGTAGAAAGATAAAGCAACTAATGCTTCTGTTTAGGCTCAAAAAAAATAAACCGTGTGGATTACACAAATTTATCAGACTCAATTAGTGATCAAAAATACTTGAAGGGGGGGGACATATATCCTTCTGATTCAATATCAACTTTCTCCGAATGAGAAATTAATAGATGATGAGTTGCGTGCCCCAAGTGTTATTGAAACACTTATATGTTGAGAGATAAATGAGTAGCTGGTGGGGTTGTGATAAGAATTGGCTTGGGCTTTGCCTTTTTCAATATTAGTCTCGAAAGAATTGAGAACTAATAGATTGTGTGGTATGCCCGGATTTTAAAAGTTTGGAACATGATCTTGTTTATTCTTTTGATCCTGACACAACTCTCGTCAATTCTTTTGGCTCACAACAGCTACCCCTCTCATTTTCATTTTAGTCTCAACACACAAACCCTTTTGTATGTAAAGCTCACTCAGATACGGTTGTCCTCTTGGGTAGGTCTATCGGTTCTGACATTCCATAGAGGTATTTTTGATAAGCACTCAGTCCCTCCTAAATTTAACAATATGCTCAGTTGATCATAATGATTGATCAAAATGTTATTGCAAATAAAGCACAATGATCATATAAAATTTGATCAAAATATTTGACTTTTAAGCACAATCAATAAAGGAATGATGCGACAATGATCAGATTATTCGGTAAGCGAGAGAAATAAATGAAGATCTGTAAAAACGAGTTTACAGATTCTGATAAAAAAAATGAAGTGTATATCAATTAAGGTAAAAAAATCAGAAAAAAAAATCAACCTTTGAATACAAACGAGCGTATTATCACCGAAAATGATTTTCGTATAAGAGACGTGATAATAACAGTTTGAAGAATAGCTGAAACAGGTATTGGAGTTATGTATGATGAGAAATTACGCAATTAAAATCTCAGGAAATACCTATTCAGAAAATGTACTCGTTTCCAAAAAAAATTCATTTTCCGAAAAACATTTATTGAACTTTCTAGAGACTCCCCCTAGAAAGTAGATTATTGAAATGTTTCAGTTTAGCTCAAAAAATAAAGGAAACAGTTTAAGCACGGGTTCTAAACTAAGTGTTTAGAAACCACACTCGGTAAAGCATGGGTCCTG
This sequence comes from Cynara cardunculus var. scolymus, assembly GCF_001531365.2. Taxonomy (NCBI): domain Eukaryota; kingdom Viridiplantae; phylum Streptophyta; class Magnoliopsida; order Asterales; family Asteraceae; genus Cynara; species Cynara cardunculus. Next base: position 36,062 of record NW_020201796.1, read on the forward strand.
AATTGTGTTGTTCAAAAGCCTTGTTTGAAACAAATTACAGCTCCCCCTGCATTAGTGTATCACTGATATGATATTCTGATCAGCACAAAATTGACACACCTGCAAAACCAGATTAAATAGATTTTGGTACCCAACCGAACTTGGTTCCTATTTTGTTAGTATCGGGTTGGGGTGTTGTAACTTCCAAACCATCTATTCCTATTAGATATATTCTTTTTAGCACTTTGAATAGGATGATCAGAAATAGAATATGACCCATACCAGTTATTGTGATCATATATGTTCTTACCTTTCCAACTGTTCTGATAGCTGTTATCTCCATGCCACCTGTTGAACCTTTTCTTATTGACAAAATCATTGGTTCTGCATGTTGAGCACATAATTCTTCTCTTGCTAAGATTGATCAGATCATTAGTGGATCTCACAATGCAAGGAAGAACAGAGTTAGTAACAGCAGGTGTATGAGATGAAATAGAATCAGCTTTATTAACCCAAATGCTTTTAGTCTTAGAAGATTTATTGGGTGATCTGATAACATACCCTTGATAATACTGATTAGAAGAACGAGAATAGTTCTTAGTAATAGTAGATTTAGGGCTGCCTGAATAACTGTTCGATTTCGAACAGTCATAGAAGCTAGTTTTACACTGTGATGGAGAACCAATTGAGCTTTGTGCACAAGAAAAGTCTTTGACTTTCTGTAAAAGTTGGTCTCTTTCAGCAGTAGCTAAATCAAACTTAACTTTAAGTTATGTTCTCATCTTCAGCTCAGTCTCGAGGTCTGTCTTCAAATCAGACAATTTACTTGAAGTATCCAGGAGTTTACCTTCTAACTCCTTCTGAAGCATTTCAAACTTTCTCTTCTGATTTATTAACTCTCTTTTTTCTTCATCTGAGCTGCTCTTATCATTCTCCGAAGCGATGTCAAGCCACTTTTTCGTATTAGAAAGCTCTTTAGCAATTGATGTATGTTTTTTTATAGTATTCCTCTTATCAAGAGCAAATTGCTTCATATCATCATCTAAAGCCTTCTGCTTCAGAGCAATGCTTTCAGATAATTTCTATTCTGAGATGTCTTTCTTCTCTTTATCATTCTTGGCCCGTTCCAAGATGATCAACTGCTCAAAATCAGATACTTGCTTTAAAAGCATTTTTGCATTTAGCTCTAGAGAGTTTATCTCATTCTCATAAGATATGCGTTCAGCTCCAAACCTTTTCTCTAAATCACACATTCTCTTCTTCACCTTTTCAAATTCTATTTCTTCAGAATTGAAACTCTTCTTAGCTTTCAAAACTTTTTCCTTCTCTAACTTCAGTAATTTCTGTAACTCACTCAACTCACTCTCAGATTTATCAGTTAAGTCCTCTAACTCTTTACTATTCCTCCCAAAAGAATTCCTCCTAGTTTGTAGCTCTTGAAGTTTATTAAACATATCATTATTAGCTTTACTCCAAGTTCYCAAATCATCATCATAKTCTTTCCTCACARAACTCAGAGTTTTCTCAAGTTTATTAATCTTATYTATGAAATCATTCTCAACTCTTTCCAATGCTACTTTATGATCTTTCTTTAAATCTTTGATAAATTCCTCATTTGAATGGTTCTCATAAAAAATGTTTATATATTTGTCTTTATAGTTCACAATGCTCTTCTCCATCTTTGAAATCTGAGCTCTCAATTCTTTATTCTCCTTCTCTAAAATAGCTGCCATTAAAAAAAAATTAAGATTGGTTAACCAGATCAAATGCTATGAAATCAGATAAAAGAAATCAAAATCAGTTAAGCTCAAAATTACAAACAGAAAACACAAAAAACTAATGAGAAATCAGAAAATCGACGAAAAACTGTCAAAAATCAGTAAAAACAATCAAAACTGTTGAAAACAGTTAAAAACTGTTAAAAACAGTCAAAGACAGTTAAGACTGATTAAAACAGTTTATGTGACGTAAAATAGTTCAAAATTTCTCAAACAGTTAAAACACAGGCCAATAGAGATAAACAAACGACCAAAAAAATTAATCCCAAGAAGATACAAGCCCAAAACAATTTTCAAAGTCCAAAACCTTGTAATCAATTGACCAAAACACGTCTTATGTGAGCACAACACCAGACCAATCACAAATGAAAAAAAAATCTCTTCTAAATCTACTTGCCAGCACCTTGTTTCCTTGATTGCGGCTGAAATTCAAAGCTTATGGTGCTAAATGAGACGTTAACGATCTACAGATATTTGTTCTCTTACAAACATCAAACAACCAGCAACTTAACAAATTTGATTGCCTAAACCTTTGTAATATCAACCAGTCCAAGTTGTGTACTAAATGTAACTATGAATCCTTACTGCCATCAATACAAGATACAGTGAGAGAACCAAGTGTCTGCAGAACTTTTAGAACAACAGCCCTTTTGACACAGTCAGATCACATGTGTAACAGAAATACCAGTGCTGTTCCATAAAATTGCTGCCACTGGATGTAAATGTACAAACTTTAGAAGCAAGGACCCTTTCACTGTTACTATCATCAAACTTTTAGAGCAACAGCCCCAACCATGGATCCAGCACTCAAACCCAGCATATGTATTTTTCTTAGTAAGATAAACAGTCCAGTTTCCCTTGAAAATGATTCTGGATGAGCCTTTGAAAAAAAAACTGGTAAACCTTCCCCTATGCAGCTCAGAAAATTATCCAGATGTGAGTTGAGATGTGCAGATGAAGGTATGCATTACTTCATACTCTGGAAAGACACACAAACGAATACGATTAAATTCAAAGCCAAGTTAAACCAAGATTAAACAGCCAAGATTAAAACCAAGAGAAACTTAAAAACAACAAGCACTTTCACAATATCAAAAAACAGCAAGTGAACATCACCAGCAGCATAGCCACAATGCATAATAACAGCTCATATCAGAACACAAAGACACTGCTGCATTTCTATGATCCAATGGCGATTATTGTCCTGGTCTTCCCAGTACCTGGAGGACCCTGAATTAGGGATAAATCATTTCTCAAGTCCACAGGTCTGATGATAGTACTGATAGCTTGCAATTGACAGTCATTAAATGACGATTCAAGAATCTGCTGTAAAGGTTGGGACAGTTCCTCCTAATAAGAATCATTTCCAGATGATTCTTCGTGCCCTTGACCAACATCAGACATGATTAAAAATTTTCGTTTAAGTGCAGATCGTGCAAATACAGGAGATAGCGTAATTTCTGCACTTAACAGCTTCTGTGTGTTCTCTTTGATAAATCCAATTGCTTCCTGCTTTCTTTACTTATTCCAACAACATCCATAGCTCTCCTTGTCGCAAGATATTCATGGGTATCATTAGTATCAACCAGCTCATAGCATTTTGACTGGTTAAGATAGTGAACAGATTTTGGGCTTCCCAACTGATACTTCTTAATTTCCTCTTGTGGTGCTTCAGTAACAAAGCAGTATTATGATATTACAAACAGAAACCACAATTAGACAAAGATTGTGATCAAGACTGTCAAGAAACACACAATTACACCAGAATTAAGTTTGAACTCAGGAAGTCGACTACCAAGCGATTTAGATATATCCACTTACCATCCTCATCAAGCTAAATCGGTCACAAATGAAATTATGAACCATGCGATTTAGAATAAATCGGCCAATGAGACCAGCAAATTATGGTGAAGCTTTGAGCGATTTCGAGAAATCCGGACAGGGAATGAACGATTTAGGTCAAATCTGATCAAGCCTTGAACTGTGATGTGCGATTTAAGCTGTGAGATTGAGCGATTTACTAACCTGTGCGATTTGAAAGAAATCCGGTCACCATATAAACCAGCGATTTATACCCTGTAAACCCTAGTCCGCTCAAGCTGTGTCCGATAGCTCACTAAATCGCTCAAGAGGTCAGCGATTTAAACACAATCACTCGGGATGTGATCGATTTAGAAGAGGGTTTGTGATTTACACCTTGATCGATTTACAGATAAACCGCACAAGTCAAGAAAGTTAATCCGGTTAAGCTGCGATGAGGAAACAGTCGATTTAGAGAAATTGGGCTTTTAATCAAAAAATTTCTAGGATGGTCCTAATCCGGTTGGGCCGGTAAAAAAAAACACAAAATAACAAAATTTTAGAACTAAAAAGGATTAAAAACACTGTTTTTAAAAAAAAAATTCAAGAACACGAATTTTTTTTAAAAACACTAAAACTGATTAAAACTTGAAAAAGAATGATCAAATTATAAAAGTTTGTGAATAACAAAGATTCACAATGTAATTCCGTACAGATTGATCATTGTTTTAACACGAAAACACAAAATTTCTTAAAAAAATTGGATGAAATTCAAGAAAAAAGTTAAAAACACTAAGAACAAAAATGAAGAATAGTAACAAAATCCAGAAAATTTCTTAAAAAAAATCTTTAAATCTGTTGATCTCTTCTTCTAATTTCTTGCATTTCCAGCTCTGATACTAAATGTGAGTCCCTATATTGATCAATCTTCAATACACCTTAAGAATCCATGGCAGATCTGTGATTTTCTTCAAGAACAATATGAGAGGAGTTTGAGAGAGAAAGTCAAACATTCAAGCTTTGGTCAAACCTCTATTATGTAAACTGATATTACAATGAAGCTCTTACAAGATTACAAAGAAACCACCCTTTATATAGGGTCAAACAAGACACAAGTAGTCAAAGTCAAACTGTCTAAGAAAAGTCAAACTCGATGACTTTTATACAATTATAGACAATTTTATCTTTCAAGATGAATACAATTTTACACTGAATTTCATTTATAACATTATGGCTCTCTCTACCGCCCCAATCAGACGCTTACTAGTGCCACAACTTTGTTACGAATGCCTTGAGGGGGAAGAATATCAATTTTCTCCGGTCGAGGAACACTTACCAACGACTGAAGCACATCATCTTTGTTAGTAAAATCGAGTTTTTTAGGCACACCGCTTAGCACATTTGACTTCCACGAATGGATATTGTCAAGAAAGGCAGTTAACTTCTCCTCGTCACCTTTAAAATTCACTAAACATTGACCAACCTCAAGATACACGTCATTAGATAATTTGTCAACACGACTATGTCGACTACGCAACACATCAACATGAATGACCCCCCTCATCCAACGCCTAAGAATATATTGTTGCGGAATTTCATCGAAATCAATGTTAAACAAGACAGTGAACACATGTCAACATAAAATTCTGTAGTACTCAACATGGCCGCAACCATAATTTATTGAGTCATCTAAATGCGATTGAGCAACCTAACATACAACATAATTGGTGATACAAGATTATAATAACATACTAAAATATCACATGTGATATTTAACAAGAAACTATGTGTGTGATAAAGTTAAGCAAATAATTAATAATACTGATAACGTACCTTAAACTCAAGCTTAGTGGAACAATGTTGTTTCTTCTCCCTTATTATATAAATTGTGAATCCCATTTCAGAATTAACTTGCCATTGGGAACAAAATCTATAACCCTTGAAGATCTCATTTTGGACCTTGAAGAAAATAGCACGAGTATACACCTTTGTTGCATGATACTCGATCAACGTATTTGTATTGAAGGTCGGTGTGGTGGTATTCGTCTTATGATCTTCATTGCGCTGCCTATTCCTTTGTTTGTCTATCGCARTATCATGAGACAAAATGAACTCTAACAAAATATAAGAATGCTTACCAAATTTTCGAAAAAACGAGTTGGTGCTCTCAGATCTGGAGGTGGTTTTCATTAAACAACACAAAGGTATCTCCATGAAGTAGGAAGGAATCTAACTGGTTCGCATTTCAAATACGTCCTCAAGCCATGGGTGAGTATTAAGGTCAAACTCATTCAACAAATATGCCCATTTAACCTCAAATTCATCATATTCAAGGTGTACATTCCATACTAATTTTAATAACCGTTTTCTGAAGTTTGTATTCAAAATGATATCAGAACCTACCTGCATCATAACTTCGCTATAAGGAATTCAAATTTGCAACTCACATATGATACACAACTATAGTCACATTATTATCACATGGTTATCACCGATAACACTAAATATAATATCACTTTCAACCACATGTGTTAAAATCTAATAAGAAACAAAATCTAGCAATTTCAAACTAAATTTCACGCAACCTACGATTTAAATTATACCCTAATTTTAAACATGGAAATATCAAGTCACCCGAGTAAAACAATAAAACATTCAATACCTTGGCAGCGAGCTTCTTCATGATATGTCACATACATAGTCGATGTCTAGCATCAGGAAACACAACCGGGATTGCTTCCTTAATGGAAGCGTTTTCATCAATCAAAACAAGGGTCGGTTGACGACCGTCAACCTTCAAGAATGACTCCAACAACCAGGTATATGCTTGGATAGTTTCTTCAGTGATCAATCCTGACCCAAAAACAACTGATCTCCTATGGTTATCAATACCGGTGAATGGTACAAAAACCATATTATACCTACGATGACAAAAAATAAAATATAAGTCGATATCATAAAAATTAATAAATCCAAATTATGATAACATTAAATTAACTTACTTGTTGAAATGATATGTCGCATCAAATGACATAACATCACCGAACTCTGCGTAGTTCAACCTTGTCAACTCATTGGCCCAAAACATTGATACCAAATGACCATTGTCAATTTTATACTCAAATGTAAATTTTGTCTCATATTGTCTTCTGTCGTTCAACATGTTTACCACCATTTGTACGTCTCCATCACCAACGTAGTTATTGAGATCCCTCTTGAAATTCTTATAATCAACAACACTAGAACCAACCTCATCGTAGCCACCTTTCAAACAAACCTGCAACTTGCGGGCTCTTACAGGCCCAATATTTGACCTCGATGACCGGTGTACCATAACTTTGTCATCATAGCTGAGTTGTCTACCCTTACGTGATAAAATTCTATCAGCATCAACAATCAAATCATGGTTATGGTTGGGGTGGGACAAAAATAGTATAATATATAAGATGATTGAGACCCCTCTATGCATTTAAACATAACAGACGCCTTACAATCTGTAACTTTAAAGTTTGTATTTCGTACTTGTCTACGATGTCCATCCACTTCAACAAAGTCAACCGACCTCTTTTTTGGTTTTCCATGCTTATGACAAACAACATATTTTAGTTTGACTATACTACCCTTCCTTGTCTTCTAGGTTGATAGTTTAATGTCAAACCCGGCAATGTCGGCATACCTTCGATACGTTTCAATTCCATCCTCTAAAGATCCAAAGATTGAACCAACAACCGATTGAATTCACTTGGAACAGATGGGATACGAAATCCATCACCGCAAGGACTTTCAATCATTCCTTGAGCTGGTAACACGAAATGACCTGTGAAACAATTACCAATATATTATAAATAAAACAATCAATATACATATAAACCAAATTCAAAAAGTCTAATGTGTCATAATAAAACTAAACAAAATTACTACAAAATTAAATTCAAAACAAAATCAACCTCATCAAGGCGCATTACAGTAACACACGATTACAACTATGGGATGTTTATCACATGTGATAAACATCAAAATTCTCACTTACAAAGATATCACTATTATAATCATTGATTTGGTGTTACAAGTTGAAGGTGAAATTGACCATCTTGTTTGCAATATAGCTGTCATTTTTCACTTGCTGATTTACGTTATTTACTAGCATCAATCATATGTCTATTAGACTGCAAAATTCATCATTTGCATTTGCATTTTCCTATCATATTTACTCGACTCTTCATCACTAGCTACACACCAATTTAAGAGATTCAGAAGTAGTTTGAGTTGAGATTTGCTAGCAATTAACTTGCTTTTGATCAAATCATATATATCAATCACATTTATCACACCATTATCACATTTCCTGGGATCACTGATAATTGTTTGGACCAATATGCACATAAACGTCATCACATTTATCACACCATTGTCACATTTCCTGATAATTGTTTGGATCGATATGCACAAATAATTGTTTATGTTATATGATTTGAGCGATCAATATCTATGAGCTGGTAACAGATATGTCACGAAGATTATGGGATGTTTATCACATGTGATAAACATCAAAATTCTCAATTACAAAACTACAATAACATTAAACTCAAATCAACATATACCAATAACTATAAATGGACAAAAGATGTTTATATTCAATTCCATGTACCTTTTATCACATGTGATAAAAGCCCAAGATATCATTCATGAAAATTGATGGCATATTATAATGTTATCACACTATTATCGTACCTTCCTCATCATTATCAGAACTGTTTTAAAAAAAGTTGTCTTAAAAAAAACAATCTTAAGAAAAGCCCCCGGAATCGTCGTTCGAATAACTCGATCCTGTACAAACTTCCTTACCAACAACATTCAAGTCCTCCATTCTAGATCGACAATAATATGGATACTGTGAACGATATGAAGAAAAGGAGATAAGAAAGTCGATTATCAACATACTATGAACGATCTACAAAAGAAACTGAGATAAGAAAACCAACCAGAGAAAAAAACTTGGATACCTGGTCTATCAAAGGGATAATTATAATTAATTAAAATAAAATAAAGATTATAAAAATTACTTAATTACATTATTGTCCTTATTAATTTATTTATATTTAATATAAGTTATTAATCAAAAAGTTTGAGGTTATTGGGTTGTTCTCACGTTCTCGTAAATCACAGGGGTTCTCATTTAAACCTCCACCTATATATATAAGGGAGCGATCAAATGAAAACCACTTAATTTGTAAAAACCGTAAAAAACCTCATTCAACCAATCATAATTTTTCATTTTGTTCATTTTTTTTGTAATTATAAGAGGTTGTGTAACACCCCCAATCTTTACATTGCATATAACACATATTTCATATATAAAATACATGTTTTCCCCCACATAGGTCCTTGATACAAGAGTCTATATTGTAAAATACACAACCCAAAAATTTCAAAAGTACATGCTCTTATATCCTAGCATCTATGCTTCCAAAACAGCTAAGCACATAGGGAAGTAATTCACATAATGTTCTTTCCCTTATTATCTTTACCTGCACACATAATTTTGAAAACACGAAATGAGGGTTAGACATGAATGTCTAGTGAGGTTCCCTTTTATGTAATGCAGGGTGAAAATCACCAAAACATTTATTTCAAATAATTCATCTTATGAAGCAAAACTAAAATCATACTTCTTTGGTCCATCGGGCCTCTGGTTCCAAACCGCACTTGGAATATATTTCAACATCCAGGACCAGAGCCCCTCTGGTCTTTCTTCCAGAGCTTCTGGTTCCTCGACCAGAGCCTCTGGTTGCACTAACCAGAACTTCTGGTTCAATGTGCAAGCCAACCAGAGCCTCTCTGGTCTATTTTTCATAAAAAGATTCTAAATATAAAATTCTTTTCTTAAAACTTCTAAAATATGATTTTGACATAGAAGCTAGTATTACTAGATACAGAGCCTCTGATCCAAATATTATATTTAGTAAAAACTTGCTCTTTCTTCAAATCAATAACAAGAATCCTCTGGTCCAATAATGAGGACCAACCAGAGCCCCTCTGGTTCCTTACAAGGAACAACCAAAGCCCCTCTGATTCGTAATAAAAATGCCCATTCTGTTCCAAAATACTTTTAACCAATAAAGTTTTCCCCTTCTCAATAACATCAATACCATTATTTCTAATAAGAACAATATCTTTGAGTTCTCAAATCACAAAGAAGTAAGGACTCAAATCTATTGTAGTTTTAAAAGACATAATAGTAAGAGCTATAATATTCATACACAATTGCCACCCTTATTCCAAAAGACATCTTTCCTTGATATGCCACCCTTATTCCAAAAGACACYTCTCCTTGATATGCCACCCTTATTCCAAAAGACACATCTCCTTGATATGCCACCCTTATTTCTTCTTCAAAATCTATGAACTAGTTCAGAGGAAGGACCACAGTCACAACCATCTTATCGAATCCTCATTCATAGTTTTATCCATAAAATCTATAGATTAATTCAAATGAAGACAGATCAAAATCACAATCTTTTCAAAAGAATATTCTCTATAGTTTTCAACCAACAGTTTTATCATCAAAACTCTGAATATTCAAGAACAACTAGTTCTTGCAATAATATTTCCAAACTCAAATCCTTTTGTATCCTTTCAACAGGATATCATTTAAAATTTATTTTAAAGAAGCAACCTCTTCTTTATCTTTCCTAAAACGGGTTTTAATACACAGATATATAACAATAACACCTTTAAACTATTAAAATAGTTTTACCATCTTTTCTTCAAAACCCATAGTGTATAATCAAGAGTATTTATAAAACTCACAGTTTATAATCAACGATAGTTTAAAAAAAAAACTCACCTTAACAATCACAGATTCTGTAGTTTTAAAACACACAGCAAATCACAAGCTCTTCTAACAACTTTGAACAAAAGATTCCTTCAAGAACACTTCTCATCGCCACAATACTCTTTTTCTTTTTCAACAGATTTTTCTTCAAATGAAATGATAAGGTAAAATCTTATCTTTTTATTTCTTTAAATACTCTCACCAAGGTGGTGAAGATTATTTTAATTATAAAACTCATAGGCGGTGAAAGCTTTAGCCAATAGAAATAACCTTGGGTGGTGGGTTTTGCATTATAAAATTCATGATTTCTTAACCATGAAGATATAAGTTTTTTAAATAATAGAATAATGTTTCCACCCGAATATCTTATTACAAAATGCACCACCTCATGTATGCTTCACACCACATGCATATATGT
>NW_020201796.1:47546-49256 GCF_001531365.2 Cynara cardunculus var. scolymus
TTTGATTTTTGCTCGAATCTGGTCAATCTTTTCAGACGTTACTTGCACAATCTCGGGACCTGTCAACAGTTTTTCACCTACCTCATTCCAACATAATGGCGTTCGACATTTTCTTCCATATAGGACTTCATAAGGTGCCGCTTGGATGTTGGAGTGGTAACTATTATTGTAGGCGAATTCTATCAATGACAAATGTTCTTCCCATGATCCCCCGAAGTCGATGACACGGGATCTCAACATATCTTCGAGAGTTTAGATGGTTCTTTCATTTTGTCCATCCGTTTGTAGGTGATAAGCCGTACTTAATCTGATTTGTGATCCCAAAGCTCTTTGTAGACTTCCCCAGAATTTTGAAGTAAAGCGACTGTCTCTATCAGATATGATGGACAATAGAACTCCATGTCTAGTCACAATTTCTTTAATATAGATTTGAGCTAATTTTTCCAATGAATAAGTCTCTTTCATTGGTAGGAAATGTGCAGACTTTGATAGACGGTCCACTATTACCCATATTGCATCATAAGCTTTTGGAGTTCGGGGTAATTTCATGATAAAGTCCATTGTAATGTGATCCCATTTCCACATCGATATTTCCAATGATTGTAGATTCCCATAGGGTCTCTGATGCTCTATTTTAACTTGGAAACAAGTTAAGCATCGTTCTACATATCTTGTGATGTCTTTCTTGACACATGTCCACCAATAAAATTCCTTCATATCTTTATACATCTTGTTGGTACCTGGATGGATGGAATAACGGGATTTGTGGCTTTCATTTAGGATGGTTTCTCGTGTATTCCCATAATTTGGTACCCATATCCAACCTTGGAAACATAATATTCCTTCCCTATTCGGCTTCATGATGGAAATTATCTTACCCACTTTTTTTGATTTCTTGTTTTCTTCCTTGACAGCCTCTGTTTGGCATCTTTGTATTTTCTTATGCAAATATGGGTTTAAACTTATTTTCATCGCCACTGTCTTGATAGTTCCACTTCTCTCTTTACGGCTCAGAGCATCGGCTACAATATTAGCCTTTCCTGGGTGATACAAAATTTCACAGTCATAGTCATTAACTAATTCAATCCATCGTCGCTGCCTCATATTCAGATCCTTCTGGTTGAACAGGTGTTGTAGGCTTTTGTGATCTGTATAAATTTTACACTTTGTTCCCAATAGGTAATGCCTCCAAATCTTTAAAGCAAAAACCACGGCCGCCAATTCCATGTCGTGAGTTGGATAACGCTTTTCATGATCTTTTAATTGTCGAGATGCATATGATATGACTTTCCCTCTTTGCATCAAGACACAGCCTAATCCCAACTTTGATGCATCACTATATACCATAAAGTCTTCACTTCCATCGGGTAATGATAGTATCGGGGCGCTGCAAAGATGATCTTTTAATAACTGAAAGGCTTTCTGCTGTTCTTCTTCCCACTGAAATTTAACGTTCTTTCGAGTTAATTTCGTCAAAGGAACGACTATTTTAGAGAAATCTTGAATAAACTTGTGGTAATAGCCTGTCAATTCTAAGAAACTTCGAATTTCAGATGGTGTTTTCGGTGCCTCCCATTTTGTAACGGCTTCAATCTTTGATGGATCTACCTTTACTCCATCCTCAGATATAACATGCCCBARAAAYTGGACTTCTCTTAGCCAAAATTCACACTTTGATAGTTTAGCATACAACTTTTCTCTTTTCAAAAG
>NW_020201797.1:0-5980 GCF_001531365.2 Cynara cardunculus var. scolymus
TTTGATTTTCTTTTACGTATTTTGTGTTTGTATTCATTTCGTGTTTTGAACGGATATCTCACCGGACAAGGTAATCGGACCTTAATCCGATCAACCTTAAACCGGTTGATGATTGTCCGGTTTATGACTTAGTATATTTTGACTTGTGTTTAGTGTGTTGTCCAGACTTCTAATCCGGACACAATTCTTTTACTTTCTTTAAGTGTTGTGTGTTGTCCGGACTTCTAATCCGGACACATTTCCTTTTGGTTTTCCAAGTGTTTAGTGTAGTGTTGTGTTGTCCGGATTCCTAATCCGGTCAATTCAAATTTTTTTTTTGAAAATTTTACCAAGTGTTTGATCCTTTATTATTTTTTTTACTATTTTTTTAGTTTATTTTTTAGGTTATATTTTTTTTGTTTTTGTGTGTGTGTGTATGTGTATTTTTTTTGTAATTCAATTTTCTTTTAAATAAAATGGGTACTAATGTTTCAGAATTTTTTTACAGGTAAATGGCCGATCCCAGACATCAGTCTGACGAGGAATCTCGTATTCCCTCGGTCAGATCTGAAAATGTACCACAAAATTTACCTGCCCAACCAATGGCCTCTGAAACATTTTACCCGCAGTTTCAATATCTCGATATAAAACCAAACAACCATCACTTCTCTCTCGATATGCCTGCCGAATACCCAATTATTTCAGAAATTTTGAATGGCCACCCCATTTCATATTCTTTATCTGCCCATACATCAGTTCCTATGGTGTATCTTCAACAGTTTTGGGGAACCCTTACTATTGAAAAAGACGGAGATGCTTTATATCTTCAAGGAGAGGTCGATGAATACGTCAGTCGTCTGACATTAAGACGATTAAGAAGAATACTTAATCTTCCTGCTCCTGGACCGACTGGGTTTGAAGATTTCGTCACAGATGTTCAGTTATGTGTTGATATCAAAAGATTAGGATATTCTACAATATTGGATAATCCTACACAATTCAAAAGGCAATTTCTACCGTCGATATGGCATCTGCTCTTCTCGATATTAAATCGATGCCTCACATCAAAAACCCAAGGAATTGATACATGCAGCAGCACGTTCCTAAAATTCTTTCATGGCATAGTGTTTTCATGACACTATGACTATGCACTTATGATCTGGAATGAATTGCTTGAGTTGGTCAATCCAAAACGGTTCCCGTCCAAAGCCAGAAAGTTTGTGCCGTTTCAAAGATTTCTGCAACTCTTTATTAAAGCCATGATGGATGCCAATGAAGATATTCCGGCTAGACCGAATTCGGAAAAAGGGCCAGCATTCGTTATGACAAGAATTCGACARCATAAGGAAGTTGAAGATTTGGATTCTATTATGCCTGTTCCACCAGAGTTGATTGCTCTTGCTGATCAGAACGCTCATGCGTTATAGACTATAGAAGAGTGATAGATCCGATAGTTCAGCTAGAACCGGTTGAACTTGCCCAAGGATCACTCCATGTCTTAGCTGAGAGAGATATAGAAGTAGAAGAGAGAGTTCAGGCACAAGGGGTACCTGAACAGGGTAKTGAGCTGAGAGAAAATRTAATTGAGAGGGGTGAATTGGTGCGGGGAGCTTCTGATCAGCAATGCACTGTAACTGCCAGAGCTTCTCCCTCTTCGGAAGCTACTGAATCAGATAAACGAGCAGATTCTGGTGATGATAACAATGATGATGATGATGCAACAAATGCGCAACATATTGGAACATTTGCTGATGATATTGCTATGATATTCCCTGAATATGCAGCTCAACAACCTTKTCCCAGTCTAAGATCTCTATCGTTTAATGTTGATGACTATGATCGCATTCGTCAAGATATATCTACTGGAGGAGGAGATGAGGGAGTTGAGGTTGAAAAACAAGAGAGTTTGAGAGAAAGGGATGCAAAAGAACATGGAGAGGGTGTGAGTGGAGCAGAAAAGGAAGTACAAGCTCCTTCCCAAACCGAAACAGTKAGCCGGGCAACCACATCTACTACTGACATTCATGTGTTGAATGTTAGTATTGAARCAGACATAGCTAGCCCAGCTATGCATTTGCAYACCCCTCCTATCCACTCAATTGGTTCTCAACAACCAATTGTTTCAATTTCTCACGGAGATTTAGCACATACGCTAACTACTTCTCACTTGGAGAATGTAGTTTTTGAAACAAGTAGGCCGCTGCCCCAGCCTACGACTTCGATTCTGTGCACCTCGAGTCTAGAGCCGATACACTTAGGTACACAAGAGTCAGGAGCATCTGTTGTTCCAAGTGCAGTTCTTAGTGAACTAGCCGGAACGACCGGAGTGATGTCATTTGACATTTCATGAAGACAGGTCGGAAGTCCTACCAATGCTAACATTACGCCAACATTGAATGTAGGCACAACAGTTTATTCAACTGTTGTTTCAACTGGTAATCTAAGTGATCCAGGTGTGATTTTACCCGACTTTGTGTCAAGGGAATATTTGGACGGCGCCCTAAAGGCTGTTCAAGAAAAGTTTGAAGCACAAATCGCTAGCTTGAAGAGGTTGATAAAGGGAAAAGAGCATGTTGTAGAAGAGCCACCATCTGCGCCATCACCATCACCTGTACCAGAACCGTCAGTTCAAGAACAATCAGTGGACGAGTTGAAATCTTTACTATATGCTAAATTGATGGCTTCCCAAAGCGAAGACGCGGAAGATGCAGATAAAGTTGGTCTTCTTAGTCAACAAATAGATGCTAACCCTATGATTCGAGCCTCAGAGTTTTTGACTTTTCAGGATGTGATTAGTGCTAATTTCTCTAAAGTTAGTCACTTGATCACATCTAATACCCTTGATCTGAAACGTACAATGGATGCTCTTGTCGAAAGGGTGTCTATACTTGAAGCAACTTGCAAGTCTCAAGCCGAATCTCTTAAACGAAGACATGACGATCAGGATGATCCTGATAGTCATGAGGGGGAGAGGAAAAAGCAGAGATTGGCTGAGACATCTCTACAGGGTGCAAGTTTGGGTGAAGAGTCATTACCTCAGGACGTTACTGCTAAAGATTCTGTCCCGAAAACAGTTCGGGAAAGAATAATTGAGGCCGTGATTATTGAAGATGAAGAAGTGGACGCAAGTCCAATGATCGAGCCAAAGGTTGAAAAGCCGGCGGACTCCACAGTAGAAACAAGGTTGCTAATAGACTTGTCTGCCAACGTAGGTTTCAACAGTGCACTCTCTACTATTTTGGGTGGAGAGCGGGATTTTAGAGAAGACGTTGATAACATTGATGAGTCAACTGGATTGTATTTTGACTTTGAAGCTGATGTAGAAGAAGAAGATCCAGTCTTTC
This sequence comes from Cynara cardunculus var. scolymus, assembly GCF_001531365.2. Classification (NCBI taxonomy): domain Eukaryota; kingdom Viridiplantae; phylum Streptophyta; class Magnoliopsida; order Asterales; family Asteraceae; genus Cynara; species Cynara cardunculus. The sequence continues at coordinate 3,324 of NW_020201797.1, forward strand.
CCATTCAAGGTAATCCTCAGTCTATTCCAAAATCATCAACCGCTGTTCTACCTGATGCGCCTGAAATCAGTGTTCCAAAAGAGACTGTTGATCCTACAGAAATCTTCACAAAGAACTATGTTCCCTTCCATATCAGWGCAAATTTCTTTGGTTATGATCGCGATAGAATCCGAGAGCCATATTTAGAAGATATCTACTTTGGGATTTTCGTTCGTCATAGAAAACTGCTTTGTGCTGACAGAGTTCTAGGAATCCATAAGAAGCCAAAAGATTTTTGAACTGAATATCGTCACCTTCTAAAAGCCAAGTGCCAAGCAGTTAGTGAAGTCCGTACCAAGCACCGAATTGTAACGATAAAACAGATAGATGCTCAGAAGCTTTTGAGAATTTGGTATCCTGTCTTCACTGTTTCCAGACAGGATGGCCAGATTTGGAGGTTTAGTGAAGCTGACTTCTCGAACTTGTATTTAGATAACCTTGAATATATGTTCTTCGAACTCAAAAATATGACAATCAGAAAGGAAGGAGAACTAGTAGCTCTGGAGGCGATCAAAAGATTCATTCGAAATCATGTAAAGCTGGTAATGGTCATAGATGTACAAATGGGTCTTGAAGACAATCAACGCATTATCAACCTCAAAAGACCAAATCAAGATCTTGAAGACATTGATGGCTATCCAGTCTACATGGTTCTTGAAAATCCAGAGTTCGRGGTHATCTACTATGCTCAACTTCAAGTTAAAAAGTTCATGAGGTTCAGCGAGTTGAACAAGTATTCTGACGGTACGATTAAGCTTGTAAGAAGGGCGCTGGACTCGAAGAGGGTGATGGACGAAAAGACTACTGGATCTGAACGAATGAATTCCAAAGAAAGATACTTGCTCGTCAACGCTATCAATTTGCTCGAGGAAAAGATTCAGTATAGAAATGCTGTGAGAAGGTTGGAGAAAATACTTGGACTGTGCAAAACGAAGTTTACAAGAGTCCAAATTTGAATCCAAAGGGGGAGAATGTTGGGTTCAAGTTAGTGCTTAAAAGTTGTATTCAAGTTTCTCCTTAGTATAGTTTCCTTGTAATAGCTTAGTCTTTACATTTCCTAGTATAAATAGGATTTACCTTGTAATTGTAATTAAGCTTTGTCATTAATCTGAAAATCAAGATTTGCTGATGTAATGTTCTCTCTCCTCTCAATCTAATCATCTTCTTGAATATCTTCTTTCTACTTTGAAGTTCATCACAATCTATGAAAATCATACCATGTTTGTATGAAATCTGGACTCATCAATCCTTCACCAGGCGTCCTCTGCACTCTTTTGAAAAATGTCCTATCTTCCCGCATCTATAGCAGCGAAGACCATCTTTCCTTCCTTCCCCTTCTCTTATGTCCTCTCTTCTCTCCTCTCTTTCCTCTCTTCCTTTTCTTCTTTCCTCCTTCTGATGAAACTTCATCGGCTTTTGATCATATGAAGGCTAGTACTTCTCCCTTCTAGAGTCTCTTCTTTCATATGGCTTCTTGACAAACTTTTTTTGGAACTGTTTAGTTATCAAGGCAAGAGACTTGGCAAAAGCTTTGAGGTCATCATCAGAATCAGATGGCTCTTCTTTGGATTCTGACTTCACTACTAATGCCTTCTTGTTTTTCCTTATGTGATCTCTGGTAGAGGTCCTTGTAACTTCTTTTTCTTCTGCAGCAAGGGCAAGAGGTCCGCCGATGGATACTTTCCTCTTTGTTGTATCCTTCTCTTGTGCAACAAGAGTTCCATAAATGTCATGAAGTGACCAACTGTCTAAGTCCTAATTAGCTTGGAGGGACATCGACAGTTGAGTCCACTCATCAACGAGACTCTTGAGAAACAAAACGTTGTTTTTTTCTTTCGTCCTAGCCATGTCATTTTGGCGACATTGATTGATCAATGTGTTGAAACGATCATAAGTCTTCTGAATCAGTTCATCAGGAAGAGACTTGAAATTAGTGTATTCGTTGAGGCATTGCACCCTATGATTTTTCTTTGTTTTCGCACCTCCTTCCATTTGGTCGCTAGTTCATCCCATATCTCTTTTGCTGCTGTACAAGCATCGAGAGATTGGAAAATATCATTTGGAATGGCCATAATGATCAGCCTCTTAGCCTTCCTGTCTACCTCTACATGCTCAAGGTCGTCTTTGTCCCAGTTCTTTTCATCCTTAGCCATGTAGTGAGTAGCAACTTCTGCAGTAGTGCTTGTTCCTGGGACTCTTGGAACAAGAGTCTGAGGAACATAAGGGCCTTCCTTGACAGATCTGAGGAAATTCATGTCCATCCCCTCCAGGAAGTTCACCATCCTTATCCTCCATTATCGATACTCTTCTCTTTGAAGAGTTGGAGGTTTGGTGAGGGAACCCACACTGTATGCATAATTCCAGTTGGCCATTTAGAGATTTTTGAAGAGAAAGATCACGCTTTTTGAAGAAGAATGAATTCATAATGAATGAGAATTGAGAGAGTATTGATCGTATTTGATTGAAAAACAATCAATTTTGTGTGTCCACAATATCTGATCAATCTTCATATCATCATCACAATCATGGCAGATTTAGTTAATCATGTAAGAACATCATATGAACATTCATAAGGATCTAGAGAGAAAAAGTCAACTTGTAAATCTCAGTCAAACTCT
>NW_020201797.1:8436-30141 GCF_001531365.2 Cynara cardunculus var. scolymus
ATGCTCTTAATCTTGGAAGAATAATTGGGTGATCCAATGAMATACCCTTGATAGTACTGATTAGAACGAGAATAGTTCTTCGAAACTTTAGATTTAGGACTGCTTGAATAGCTGTTCAAATATGAACAATTATAAAAGCTGGTTTTACACTGAGAAGGAGAACCAGTTAGGCTTTGAGCACAAGAAAAGTCTTTGACTTTTTGTAAAAGCTGGTCTCGTTCTACAGTAACTAAATCATATTTAATTTTCAGATACCAATTGTTGATCTCAGATCTCTCAATAACACGAATATTCAAGCTATGAATAACCTAAATATATCGTGTGGATGAAAATAGTGAAGAACACACAAGAACACAAAAGAATATTCAAGAATAATTTTGAGTGCCGAATGATTCACTATTATTCAAATGATTGGTGGAAAAGCGTAAACGATTACAAGAAAGGTAAAGCCTATATATACTAGTAATCTAATTATGGAGATTGCTATCTTCTCTTAGGAAAGGAAAGCAATCTAGAATTATGGAAAACAAATAAATCTAAGTAAGGAATGGAGAATCCAGCTGTCGATTTGCCATCTCCAGCTGTCTTCTAAAGGGCATGTTCAACCATGTCTAGTGATCTTCTTCATCGAGTTCGTCTGGTTGAACTGTTGTGGAAAACTCCAAGTATTGGTAACCAGAGGGGTTATGGAGATGTGCAGTTCATCACACCTCTGGTTGTGTTGGGCACTTAGACTTTTTGCTTTAAAGTCTTCCATCGGCCTTCTGCTCTTTCACACTTGTATGTTTTTCATTAATTTTACAAATATGAATGATGAGGTCTAACAGGTGATAAGTCAGGTCCAACTGTCTTTAGGTAGCGTGTCCAATAAGGAATCTTCATGTATCTGCTTGCTAGAGTAGATCTGATCGAACTATAGTTGACACTTGTGGAGATTCTTCAGCTGCCATAAACTATAGGGGTTATGAAAATGCTAAGTTCATCGACCTAATGAACTCTTCATTACTGGATGATTATCAGGTTAAGTACGTCAGGTCTTCATATCCTCTCTGGAACTTTATGATATCTCTGGTTTGTCTTCAGCACTTAGAATCTTTTCAACTCCTTCTTCTGGATTTCCATCGGGTCTCTAGACTTCCACACTTGGTACAGTTTTTATTACTTTTACAAATGAGAGTTATGAGGTCTAACAATCTCCCCCTAAGTAATAAAAAATAAAAAATAGCTATCTATGAACGATAAACAAATAGCTATCTATGTATAATAGACTAATCTTGAAGAAACATATTTTTTTGTCAAAAGTTTTTTTTCATCGATAGGATTGTTTCATATAGTACGGAAAGATAGAAAAATTCATGGTCTCCCTTGTATATCTTCCAAAATCACATCATCAGCTTTATTGGTCTCCCTTGGCACATGGCTTCTGCCTAGTCTTTCTTGAATAATCTTCTAGAACCATTCGAGTGTATTGGTTGAATACTTGAAGGCTTTAGACACTTGAGAGAACCTTTTGTTTTTTTATTCGTCTCTGTATGCTAGGCCTAATTCTGGTTGTGACAAAAAAATTCCATCCTTATCTCTTGAAGTCTAGGAATGTCACGATTTGGAGCCTTATAGGAAAGTCTTTCAATGCCGAGTTCCAACACAATCTAAAAATCATTCTTCACTCTGAACTGGACAAGAGTTCCCATTGTCTCCATGATCGCTCTTCGAGCCATTCCATACTATATTATGTGATCCTCTCGCTGAGTAGTGTGCCCATGTAAATCAATTAAGTCCCACGGGTTGAGATTGATGGGATCATTGTCGTTGAAGACGCTAATCATTCTGTGTGCATGTTCAACGGTGTACTCGATGTACTTGATGGATTTCTTGACAAAGGTTCAAAGCTTGATATCGTAGACAATCTTTATTCCTTAATTTGAAACAAACGACGTATGGTGGTTGAGTATGTTGTCTCATGAACCTGTGCCTAATCAAGTTTATGGATTCCAGAAATAGGTTTTGAGGATTCAAAATTATTTGCTCATTACGATCATTGTCAAGATACTGATGGACATTTTCCATTAGTATGGGTTCCCTTGGAGGCACTTATGGGCGTCTCCACAGCGTCTCCATTTGTGCAATGACTTCCTGCATTCTATCGACGGAAGGAGACTACCTTGACGAGGAAAGGATGTCTGCAGGCACTATTTATTGTATTGGGCATATCGGTAATGGTTCTGGTTGAATGGTTTATGTTTGGGTGGTTTCTAGTTGTATGGTTGCAGGTTCTGGTTGGGGTCCTGTTTGGATAGTTTCTTTTTGGGTGGTTTCTGGTTGTATGGTTTTTGGTTCTAGTTGGGGTTCTAGTTGAATTGGTGACGAAGGTGGTATAGGTGATGGATTGGGATTCTGGTTTTTTTAGAGTTAGTGTGGTTATGGGTTATGTTTTTGAGGGTGATAAAGAACTCATTTTGATAGGTGAGGCTCCATTGGTTGGTGTTGAAGGGTTGGTTGATGATGGTTCCAAGATTGGTAAAGGGACTTCTGCTAAGAGGATTGCCCTTGTTATGGGTGTAATTGTGCCTGCAGTAGTATCAGAGGTGGAAGTTGCTAAAATAATCGAGGGAAAAGGGAGAATATTTACATCATGTACATCATCAGAGGGCTGAGCCTCTCGTTCCCTCACCTCTGGTCCTTTGGCTAGAGATGGTGATAGAGCAGATTGTTGTGGTGCTGGAGCTGAAGTGGCGGTCATTGGTGTGATTGATGGTCACTCCCCCTCATGAGGACCTAGACCCTACTCATCGGGGTCTTGTTCTTCATGCCTTTGACGCTTGTCGGGCCTTATGGCTGAGCAAGAGGTAGAGGGCCTCCTCTTCCTACAAAGCAATGAAGCATAGAGCCCCAATCGCATTCACAATTGATCTTTCTTGATTCTTCATAAGAGTGTTTCTGTTTGGACCTGCTGCTTTAAAATCGTGACTTGAGGGGCGGCAGCAGACTCGACGACCTTCTTTACAAACTTGGCGTTGATCTGGTTGAATTTGGAGATCATTGCCACTGAATGTGTGGAGATCGACTTTTGTGACTAGCTCGAAGGTCGAAGCGGTGGTAGTGGTGGAAGTGGCGGGTATGTTGACGGATGAGATAATCTTCCTCACCTTTGCAGCGAAGAAAGAGAGGCTTCATTGGTAGGATTGCTGGAGAGGAAGGGGAGCTGATGGATGATAACATTATGGTTTGTGTGGCTGGAGATAGTGAGGTGATAGATGCATCTATGGCTGTTATTTGTAAGGAGAGGGAGTCAAATCTCCATGAAGTTATTGTGGTAGTTATGATTTTGGGTCACCAGACTTTGTAGTGAATGAAGGTGGGTGGTGTTTTCCCTTGATTGAGCTTCAAGAGAGATGATGGATTGCTGAATAAGGGTGATATGATGGGTCAGGAGAGATTTAGCAACCCTCGCGATTGTGAGTTTAAGATCTTCCAAGGATCGCTGAATTGAATCAACAAAGCCTTGGACTTTAGCCTTTGTGCCCAATTCAGCAATCCTGGTAACCCATATGGTAACAGATGTCATGGGTTGAGCCTCAGTTCCAAAGGCGCCTCCATAGATGCCTGTTTGGATGTCGAACAATAGAGGACTTCCATCCTGTCCTTGATAGTCTTCCAAGGAAGAACTATCTCGAGATGTTTTGATAGTATATTCCTTCTCATCAGATTCAGAGTCCGATGAAGGGAAATATGTATGTGTCCTCGTTGATAGACCAAGTATCGAAAGGGTATGTGCGTGAAAGGGAGATCTCTCGGAACGATCGTTGGGCATTTCAAAGTCAGAAGCAACAAATGCTTCTGAGTTTGTGGAGAGTGTCAGGCCCTAAGAAGAAGGGGCCCTTATATCTTCATAGCCTCTCTATTGAGAGAGGGGTGATGGAAAGGTGGTTTCCTTGGTTGTGTTTTGTCCAGAGACCCGAAGAGTAGCCTCTGGATGGCTGGATTGGGTAGGGTTCGAACTGGGCAGTCCTTCTTCAATATCCTTTTAGACTTGGGAGAGGGGTATCATGTCGATGTTTTGAGCATTGTTCATCGAAAACAGGCTCAACTTTTGTATTTATAGGTTTGGGGGAGGTGGGAGGACTGTCAGCATCATTGGAGTCATCGGTCTTAGTCTTCTCATCCTATGATCCTTCATTCATTTTCGGGGTAGGCTCTATGTGATTCAAGGTGGCTGGTCTCGGTTGTTAGACCAACGTAATGCTGAGGTATGCCCTAAGGGTATTGGGAAGTCTCTGGTATGATCTTCAGCATTGCCCGTGACAGCAGCCTCTCATCAGGATAACCATCCTTTGATATTGTGGGGCGATGAGTGGTCATGATGAACTGTGGGGTAAAGGGTCCATCGCCAAGCAGATAATTGCCCTCATCGCATCCTTGATGAAGAGGGCAAGGAAATGAGAGAACAAAACTGAGGATACAGGCTTGCCTGCGGCTATCAGCTTGTTCTTCTTGACTACGATGGTGTGGATCTTGTTGTAAATCAGAAGCGCGTAGTCAAGGGGAAGGTTGAATTACAGAACATATATAATTGTCATGATGTTGATGTTTCCTTGGTTCATACTCCCAGCTTGTAGGTAAGGACCCTGTTTAGTACGCTGAAGAAGACATTCTACATTGGTGGAAGGTACTGTCATTTAAAGTCAGAGGCATTACGGAGTTCCTGATATTAGACTAACATCCTGACGAAGCGAAGAATGTCATGGCTTGTGGGAGGCTCATAGTAGTGTGCAATTTCGATCTCGTGCCTTGTGGGTATGAACAACAGTTTTGAGATTTTAGCCCTTGATATTTTTATGGTACAAACCATGTCATTTGGGGCATTAGTATCACCCACAACGCCATGGTTTTCAGGGTAGTAGTCGCAAGTATTCCAATATTGTTGGACGTGCCTCACCGGGACTCCTTTGTTGGAGAGCGTAAGGACAGGTTGTCGGATACAATTTTGAAAGAATTCCACTAGTATGGCAAATCGGTCTTCAAAGAGTTAAGGGTGGAGGTCAATTTAGTGGTTGTTTCGTTTGATGGAGAGGAAGACGATTGCACAGCTATCAACGCCAGTGGACTGTACTTGGCTTGAATCGTGTGAAACGGAGGAAGAAGCCATTGTGGTAGCAAGGTTGTTAGGACGGTTGCAGGTTTAGGTTCGTTGGAGGAGAAGGTCTGTTTAGTGAGCATAAGAGGTAAATGGTGGGTGAGAGGTAAATGGTGGGACGCCTGACATGGGGAAAAAGGTAAAAGGTTGTTGATCATGAGCTGTAAAAATAGCTCACGATCATGATGTTTGTTAGACTTGTAGGGATACATGTCATGAGGGGGTTGATACGCAGGGTAATATGGAAGGGTTTATATGGGGAATTGGTTTGGTCACAGGCTGGTAACCATGATGGGTGACCCTCTAGGTGCTAATTATCCATAAGGGTATTTATCGATATGTATATATAAATTTGAAAATTCCAATTAATTGTTAGATTTTTGCTAATTACAAAGTTTCAATCTTCTTAAAACCCATGTTGTATAGTTTTTAGTCACAAAAGCTGTAATTTTGCATATTCTTGAAATGTTTGAAATTAATATGGGTTTTAATAAAAAGTTTTGTTTATGACCATTGAACCAGAGGGGCTTGGTTGGTCATGACAGATGAAGTGTCCAAGGACTCTTCATAGGTGAACCAAAGGGTCTCTGGTGGGCCTTGATGAGGAACTAGAGGGACTATGATTGATCATGGAGTTGAGTTGGCTTTTGAATGTTTGGTTTTAATGAAGCAGAGGCTCTGGATATACATAGAAACCCTTAGAAGAATTTCCAGATCCGTGGTAGATGAACCAGAGGGGATCTAGTTATACTTGAATTTCTACAGAGGGTCCCTGGTTGTACTTGAAGTTTAAAATTCTTCATTATATAAGCATTGCTTGTCCCAGAGACTCTGGATAGACGAACCGAGGCTCTGGTTGGCCTAAATGCTAATTAGGATTACTTGCAAATCCTTTGAAGTAGAACCAGAGGGGCTTTCGTTGTACTTGATGTTCAACCAGAGGGACTCTGGTTGAATGAATGACCAACTTAAAACAATAACAATGTCTTTGCTCGCCCTTAAATCATGTTGTGGGTTGGTTTTAATAGCAAAGCTCCCCCTTAAAACAAGAATATGGTTGTTTTTGGGAAGCCAGAGGCTCTGGTCTATTCAAACAGAGGCTCTGGCTGTGAAATATTTCCTTCGGAAGCAGATGATTGATCATCTGCTTTTCACGTTCCATGAATAGCTAGGAAATTGACGAATATCCAGAAAGAAGGGTGAGTGATAAGGGAATGAAGAGCGTGAGATAAGTCCCATTGAACCAGAGGGGATCTGGTTCTAAACACTTAGTGTCTAGAGGCTCTGGTCTTAAGAACTAGAGGCTCTGGTTGTGCGTGAAGCATAATACTTTGGTTTAATAACACTATAATGGAACTAGAGGGGCTCTGGTTGCAAAGAGTTAGTGAGACAGATGCTCTAGTCTCTAGAATCAAAGGCTCTGGTGACTTGATAGCACACTTGGAAGTCTTAAATGAACTCTTAGTTCAACCAGAGGAGCTCTGGTTATAAAGAGTTGGAGAGATAGAGGATCTAGTCCTTAGAACCAAAGGCTCTAGTGAGTTTACTGCATATTTGGAAGTCTTAAATGAACTCTTAGTTCAATCATAGGGGCTCTGGTTGCAAAGAGTTGGTGGACCATAGGCTTTGGTTTTTTAGAACCAGAGGCTCTGGTGACTTTTTGTGCTTAAAGACTTAGGTTTGAGCATAGTCTATTGGACCAAATGGGCTCTGATTCCAACAACTTGTGGTCCAGAGGCTCTGGTCTTTAGAACGAGAGGCTCTGGTTTCAATGAAGGACTATAGGAGCTCTGGTCCTGAAGTCCTTGAGTCTAAAAGCTCTGGTCTTTAGAACCAGAGGCTCTGGTTTTAAGAGAAGCTTACTTAGACTTGAGAAAAAAGATTTCTTTGGACCAGAGGGGCTCTGGTTCCAGAAAGTTCATGAGATATAGGCTTTGTATAGTGGAACCATAGGCTCTATGTGCAAAGGAATGTATGGCTTAAGTGAAATACAAGTGTTTTCAACATCCAGAGGCTCTGACCATTAGAACCAGAGGCTCTCGTATAGAAAACTTAGTATCTTTGCCAGATTTTGCCACTTTTTGCATGTACCAGAGACATAAGTGGTCTCTGGTTGATTGAAAGTATGCCTTAAGTGGTGTAATTCAGCATACCCATCTTGCTGACAAGAAAAATAAACCTTTTCTCATCTAAAGATTTTATAAAAAGGTCAGCAAGTTGGATATCTATAGGAACAAAATACATCTATATAGTTTCCTTTTCTACATAGTCTATGAGGAAATGGTACTTGACATCAATATGCTTAGTCTTGGAGTGATGCACTGGATTTGTAGAAATGGCTATAGCACTTTTGGAGTCACAGAAGATGGGTATCTTTTCATAATGAAATTCGTAATCTTTCAGTTGGGTTTTAATCCAGAGCACTTGTGAACAACAACTAGCAGCAACAACATACTATGCTTCTGTTGTAGATGTTGAGACACAATTTTGTTTTTGGGATCCGACTTACTAGCTTATCTTTCAGAATTTGATAGCTCCCAGACGTACTCTTTCTATCAAGCTTGCACTCTACATGATTTGCATATGTATAGACTATTTAATCAAAACCATGGTTCTTTTGATACTAGAGGCTCAAATAAGGAGTCTTTTTTAGGTATCTACAGATCCTCTTGACTACAGAAAGATGAGACTCTTTAGAATTTTCTTGATATCTTGCACAAAGACAAGTAGCAAAAATTATAACTGGCCTACTAACTGTTAGGCACATGAGTGACCCAATCATGTCTCTGTAGTTTTTTACATCTATAGCCTTGTTTCATGGATAAAAGTTTAACTTTGCTCCTGTGGCCATTGGTGTTTACATAGATGATGAATTTGAGAGATTGTATTTCTTCAGAACATCAGTCACATATTTGGACTGATCGATGAATATCCCTTCTGAAGATTGTTTTATTTGAAGACCCAGGAAGAAACTAAGTTCTCTCATCATACTCATCTCAAATTTACTTTTCATCTGGTCTGAGAATTTTTTTCACAAACTTTGGAGTTAGTTGAGCCAAAATATGATGTCGTCCACATATATTTGGACAAGTAAAATATCACCTTTGTGTCTTTTGATAAATAAAGTTGTGTCAATTGTACCTTTTTCGAATCCATTGGCTATGAGAAAAGTGGAGAGTGTATCATACCAGGCAATGGGTGCTTGTTTGAGCCCATATAGAGCTTTATCCAGAAAGTAGACGTACTTTGGATGCTTGGTGTTCTCAAACCCAGGTGGTTGCTAAACGTAGACTTCTTCATGCAATTTTCCATTCAAAAAGGCAGACTTGACATCCATCTGACAAACCTTCAATCCCTTGTGTGCTGCATAGGCTAAGAATATTCTTATAGATTCAATCCTAGTAACGGGAGCGAAGATTTCGTCATAGTCGATCCCTTATTCCTATCAGTAGCCCTTGGCAACCAGCTTAGCCTTGTTTTGTATGACTATGTCATCCTTGTCTTTCTTGTTTCTGAAGACCCATTTGGTCCCAGTTACGATTTTACCTTTGGGGAGAGGCACAAGGGACCAAACTTTGTTCCTCTCCAACTAGAGCAGCTCTTCTTGCATGACATCTATCCAGTTTGGGTCTTTTAGAGCTTCATAAATTTTCTATGGTTCTACCATGCTTAGAAAGTTTTCAAAAAGACATTCATTTGCAGTGGCAGACCTCGTTTTAACACCAGATGTTGGATCACCTATTATTTGGTAATGGGAATGGTTTTTTATCCATTTGGTGCTAGATTAGGGCTCTTAAGCAACATGATGCAATTATTTCATTGGTAGAAGTGGTGGATGGAACTGCTTGTTCCCCCTTAAATAGATTTTCTCCAAATCCTTGTGCTGGTTCTGGGCACATAGAGGAAGTAGATGATGAAGTAACAAGAGATTCAGGAAGAGTTGTACCTTTATTATTTGAGATCTCATGAACTTTATCAGCTCTGGAAGATGATTTTGCATTGGGTGTTGGCCATAGAGTTCATCTTTTTCTTCAAACAAGTCTTTCAAATAGGTGAGCGAGTTCTGAATCTCTTGATTTGTGGTGTGATGAATCAGAATTCTTTTGGGTCTGTTTGAGTTCGGAACTGTTGTGTCCAGAAGTCATAGGTGATGCATCTTCAAAGGACACATTAATGCTTTCTATGACAATTTTGGTCCTCTTGATGAATACTTTGTAGGCCTTGGCGGTTTCAGAGTACCCTAGGAATATTCCCTCATCAACCTTCTTGTCAAATTTTCGTAGATCTTCTCTATCATTGAGTATATAACATTTTCATCTAAGGACATGGAAATATTTGACATTTGGATGTCTCTGGTTGATGAGTTCATAAGGGGTCTTCTGGTGCCTCTTGTTGATGATGGATCTGTTATGGGTGAAGCATGCAGTGGAGATGGCTTCTTCCTAGAAGGAGATGGGCAGCACTGATGAAGCAAGCATCGTCCTTGTTGCTTCCACTAGGGTTTTGTACTGTCTTTCAACGACTCCATTTAGTTTTGGAGTTCTGGCCGCTGAAAGATTCTGAGAGATACCCTCATTGATAAGATATTCATCAATTATGGCATTCTTGAACTCTATTCCATTGTTGCTTCTTAGCTTTATGATCTTCCTTTGTAGAAGAACTTGGATCCTTTTCATCACTACGATGAGGAGTTCTGGAAGTTCTGATTTTTTCTTCACAAATTCAACCCAAGTGTATCTTGTGTATTCATCAACTAGTACAATAATGTACTTCTTTCCGGAGAGGCTTTATGTTGAAATGGGCCTGTAGAGGTCGATGTGAAGCATATCCAATGGTTTGGAGCATGAGAGTTCAGATTTGGACTTATGAGAAGCTCGTTTTAACTTTCACATTTCGCAGGCAGGGCATAAATGATCTTTTTCAAAGTTTAAATCAGGTATACCCTTAACTAACTTTTGTTTGGTTAATTTATTTAAGACTTCAAAATTTAGGGTGTGAAAATCTTTGTTGCCATAGCCAATTTTCCTCACTCCTGTAGGAAACAAGACACAAGGTCTCTTGTCCCACAGAAGATTAGAGATCTAGAAGATAGACGTTACCTTTGTGAAAACCCATTGTGAAATCTCACTTCCAAACCCTTGTCACAAAATTAGCTTATGCTTAAGAGGTTATGCTTTAAGCATTCAACATAAGCTACTTTTGCTATGGATATATTTCCTTTGATGAGTGTGTCATACCCCTTGATTGTACCTTTATTGTTTTCTCCAAAAGTCACTGATCCTCCGGTTTTTTCGTTGAAGGAGGAAAGTTGACTCTTGTCACCAGTCATGTTCGTGGAGCAACCTGAATCCCTGTACCATGGTTGCACATATTGGTCTTGCAAGACAAGTTAAGGTTTCTTAGGTACCCATTTCATAATGAGTCCTCTCTTGTTAGATTGGGGTTTTACACCCTTGTTTTCATCAGCCTTCTTGGTCTGAGGCTGTTTTTCTTTTCCCTTAGCCTTTATAGGCTTGGGTTTATTTTTAGTTTTCTTCTTCTGACTTTTTGGATATTCATATCTATATATGTTCTTAGAGAAGATGCATCGATGGTCTAACATATGTTTCCTCAGCTTTGGTAAAAGAGTTAAGCACTGACTATGAGTATTTGAATGAGAATGTTTAACGACTTTCTTTTTATTTAAAGACTTGGAAGTAGAAGCAGAATGAAAATGTTATGTCCTAGCATTGGTTGTTTTTACAAACTTCCTATCTAGTGCGGAATTTTTATTTGCAGGCTTGGACTTTACTTCCTGCTTGAGGCGTTGATTGACCTTCTTCCCTTTTGTTGAATCAGAGGAAATATTGTTGATCCCAGATCTCTCAATAACACTAATAATTAAGTTAAGAATAACCAAATTATAATGATTGAATGAATAAAATGATGAACATTCAAGAACAATGTATGAACATTCAAAGAATAATCTTGAGTGCCAAATATTTCACTTTATTCCAATAATTATGAAAAACATAAAGCTGTCTTAGATTACAATAGGCCTAACCACCTATTTTTACTAGTAAGCTAATAAGAAGATAACTATCTAGTGAGACTATTTAGCTAATCTTCTACTAACAAATAAAGCTTATCTAAAACATGGATAAACATTAAACCTAGATAAACTTTGTAGAATCTAGCTGTTGATTGGTCATCTCCAGCTGTCTTCCATGGGATATGAGTTCAACCTTATCTTCATTGCTTGCCTCTGGTTGAACTAGTGAAGGAAACTACAAGTGTTAGTATCCAGAGGGGTTATGGAGATGCACTTTCCATCGCATCTCTGGTCAGTTCATCGACCCTTTGGTTGTTCTTCAGACTTAGTCATTTTTCCTTGAAGTCTTCCATTAGCCTTCTGGTTCTACATCACTTGTTTATCTTCATTACTTCATACATAATACTTATGGGATCTAACAATCTCCCCCTAAGTAATGAAAGAMCAAACATYAACTATTCTAAGAACATTCAAAGTATAAACGAAGAACAAAGGCTATTCTAAAGAAAAGCATCTTTTGCCAAATTTTTCATTGGAACAAATGATGAATTCTTACATTGATGAAATGAAAATTACAAGACAAAAAAAACATAAGACTACATTTAGGGTCTTCCCTGTGATATTTCCCAAAAACGCATGAGTAGTCCTCTGTAATCGATGACTGTAGATATCTCATGTATCGGTCTCTGTCCATCGTCTGTTGGCACGTGAGATCTGCCCAATCTGTCTCTGATGGCTTTCTAAAACCATTTAAGTGTTTCATTTGAATACTTAAAGGCCTCAGTCAACCTAAAAAATTTCTTCGTTCCAAACTCATTTTTATATACCAGACCAGTTCTAGTTGAGTAAGGACAGAGGCAAACCTCTTCTTCTGCAGGCCAGGGAAGTCATCATCAGGTGGAGTGCAGGATAGTCTGTCGATGCCAAGCCGAAGAGCAATCTTGAAGTCACTCTTGGCTCGATGCTTCACCAAGGTCTCCATTATCTGCACATTCGCTCTTTTCACCATCCCAAATTGTATGCCTTGATCCTATCGCTGAGTTGTGTACGCATATAGCTCGATCAAGTTGTAGGGATTGAGATTGATCAAGTCATTGTCATTAAAGACGCTGACCTAACCATGGGCTCGCTCCACTGTGTACTCGTTGTACTTGATGGCTCAGTTGGCGAAGGTCCTCATTTTGATGCCATGACCAACCTTATTCCATCGTTTGAGAAGACAATCTGTGGTGGTTGGGTGGTCTGTCTCACAAACCTACGGTGTAGGAGGTTCATGTGTTCTGGTGAAAGAATTAGAGGATTGAGAGTCAGCCATTCATTGTGATCATGGTACGGGTACTGATGGATGTTCTACATCATGACTGGCTCCCTCGGCGGCACTTCTAGACGTTTCCTAAATGACTCCATGTTTGATATTATTTCATCGACGACCCCTTAAGGAGGGTGCCTTGAAGACGAAGGAACATCCGCTTGCACCTGAGTTTGTTGGGCTGTGGGTTGTGTTTGGGATAATGGTTGAGAGTGGGTTGGCGATGGAAAGGTGGGGTGATTTTTGGTTCTAGAGGTTGTGTTTGGGTGGTTTATAGTTCATCGGGTTGAGTTTGGGTTGGAGGTCGTTATGGTGATGAAGTGTGGGTGATTGTGGGTTGAGGTTGTATGGGTAAGTGGTGAAGGATTCTGTGGTGCGTGGCGTTGGTGAGGGGGTTAATGGTAGATTGGGAGTTGGTGATGGGGTGAAGAGTAGGTTGGTTGGTGCTGTGGATGGTTCTTCATCGGTCGATGAGCTCAACTCGATGGGTTCTTGGGGAGTGGCGAGGGGAACATGTACATTATGTACATATTCAGAGGGTTGAGCATCTAGGTCCCTTGTTTGGGTTGATGGTGGAGGTTGTTCTTGTGTTTGGGATGGTGGTGATGGTGCAGCAGATTCCATCGGATGAGCAGCCGCAGCCTGGTTCTCCCCTTCATGATGTCAAAGACCTTGATCATCGGGGTCTGGGTCCTCATGGCGTGGCCTTTTGTGCAGGCGGCTGCTGGAGCAAGAAGCTCTACTCCTCTTCTTCGTTGTCTTCTTCCTAAAGGTCGCAAGATACGCCTTCAGGGCCTGTTGTCTTCTGCTTTCCTCCATCATGTGAAGAAGAGAGGTGGTGTGCGCCTGTTGTTCGGCAAGGCTATGGGAGAAAGCCTTGGTTGGTTGTGCGGCGCGATGGATGAATTTTGCACTTATCTCATTGAAGGATGAGACAAGTGCCTTTGACAGGGCCCTTAGGTCGGCCATGGTTGCGTATTCCATGGTGGAGGTGGAGGCAGGTGGGGGCATGGAGGTGGAGGTGGATGTGGATGGTGGAACAGGGATGTTGGCAATGATATTCCTCACCTCTCCAGTAAAGGAAGAGAAGGCTTCATCGAAAGATGGGCCTGCAGAGGGGGGTGGAGGAGGAGGAGGTTGGGGTATGTGGGCTAGTATGGTAGTTGGGAGGGAGGAGAGGGTGTTTTGGATGGTGGTCATTTGGGATGAGAGAGAGGCTAATGTTTCGTCGATTGATGAAGTTAGGGGTGGGGTAGGTTTTGGGTTTGAGATATAATGGTGGCTGGAAGGGTGTTAAGGGTTTAGGAGATGGTGCTTATTTGGGTGATGATTGAGGCTAAGGTCTCATCGATCGCAGTTGCCTGGGCCGTGAGGGTGGCGATGGAGTGATTGCGGAGTTGGTTTCTTTGGGTGGCAAAGGCAGAGGAGGTGTTATGGTGTTGGGTTGCTGTTTGTTGTAGCATTTGGAGACGGGTTGTGTTGTCTTGGGTTTGGGTTTCAAGGGTTGCACGGGACTGTCGAAGGGGGGTGAGGTCGATGGATGGAGGGTTGTCGACAATCCCTTGTATGATGAGTTTTAGGTCTTCCTAGGACCGCTGGATCAAGTCTACAAAGGCTTGGAACTCAGCCTTTGTGACTAGATCAGCCACATTGGTAACCCCTGCAGCAACGGATGCTGCAGGTTGAGCCTCAGCTCCAGAGGCGCCTTCATTGCCTTGTGAAAATATAGGCCGTGAAGGACTTCCATCATGTCCTTGATAGCCCTCTAGTGAGGAGCTATCTCTTGATGTTGCAGCAGCTTCTTCTTCTTCAGCTTCAGAGGCCAGGTAAGAGAAGTAAGTGTGTTTCCCCTTCGCTAGATCAAGTATCAAAGGGGTGTGTTGTGCACGAATGGGAGATCCCTCTGAACGATCTTGGGGATCAGCAATGCTAGAAGCAACATATGCTTCTGGGTGTGTGAAGGATAGTGGCGAGCCATGAGGCGAATTGGCTCTTATTTCTTCATCGTCCCTCTGTTGGTAGGGGGCGATGGATGGTGAGGTTCCTTGGCTTCATCATCTCCAGAGGCCCGAAGAATGACCTCTGGATGGCTGGCTGGGTGAGGGAATGGACTGGGTCGTCCATGTTCATGGCCTTGATCGCCAGGGGTAGTGGTGGTGGTTGCCCTTTGGGTAGTGGGGATGGGTATTGTATGTAAAGGGTCGGGGGATGCACGAGGAGTGTCATCATCATCCGATGAAGACGACTCATGTGCTCCCTCGTTGGTGTCTGGTGATGCCTCTAAGTGCTCTGGGGTAGCTGCCCTCGGTTCTTGGGACAGCAAAGAGCGTTCATAGGTCTGCCTTATCTCAGACGTCTCTGGTATGACGCTAAGCATGGAGCGAGAGACTGTCCTCTTTGTGGTGTAACCTTCCTTGGAGATCGTTGGTCGATGACCATTCATTAGAAACTGCTGAGTGAATGGTTCATCGGCCGGTAGATCGTGTCTCCTCATTGCGTCTTTGATGAAGAGAGCGAGGAACCGTGGGAAGAGCACGGATGTCAATGGCTTTCCTGCGGCCTTGAGCTTGCACTTCTTGATTACCGCTGCATGGATCTCGTTGTAGATGAGAAAAGCATAGTCCAGCGGTAGGTTGAAGAAGGGGCCATACATGGTAGTCATTATATTGATGTTGCCCTGATCCATCGATCCCAGTTTGCAGGTCAGGGCTCTATTCAATATGGAAAAGAACATATTCCACATTGGACGGAGGAATTGCCTTTTGAAAGCAGAGGCATTGCGCAGGTCACGATTGTAACCTAGCAGTCAGATGAAGCGGAGGATGTCGGAGCTCGTGGGTGGGTTGGCGTACTGGTCAATGCCAAGTTCTTGGCGTGTGGGAATGCAAAGGACTCTTGAGACCTTTGCTCGTGAGATCTTGACGGAGCAGACCATGTCGTTTGGGGCATCGATATCCCCCATGATTCCACGGCTGTCGGGGATAAACTCACAGGTCTGCCAGTACTGCTGGATGTACTTGAGAGGTACGCCATTGTCTGTTAAAGTCAACGCCGGTTGGAGAACACAGTTCTGGAAAAACTCTTTCATGATAGCAAACCTGTCTTCAAACAGGTTGGTTCGAAGCTCGATCACGTGGTTGTTTGGATTTATAGGGTGGAACACCAGTGCACGGCTGTCAGCGCCGGTTAATTGCACATTGCAGTTTGAGGTTGCAGGTTTTGTGTATAGTTCGTCTTAAGCTTTTTGCAGGTTCAGGAAGCATAAAGAAGAAGTGGTTTGGGGAAGATGGGTATTTATAGGTGGAGGAGGGGAACAGGCATTTGAGAAAAATAATATTAAAATGGTAATCATGATTGTGGGAGACGTTTGGCAAAAAGGTGATTTGGTGGGGATCGTGGGCCGTCTTGACGGTACTGTGCCATTAATGTGGGAGGACACGTGTCGTCATGGGGAGGGTGGATGGGTAATGTGAAGAGGTTTATGGGGAACAACCTGTAAATGTGGCAGGCTTTTGTGTAAGATGACATTTGGATTATTTGGAGTAATTAAAAATTATTCCAAATAATATCTCTTGAAATTTCAATCCAAAAACAATTTATATTTAAAATTCCATCTAATTGTAAGATTAATATTAATTACGAAGTTTTGGTCTTCTAAAAACCCATGAAATATAGTTTTTAGTCACAAAAGCTGCAATTTTTTTAAAGAGTTTGCAATTAAGATGGGTTTTTGGATGAAAATTATTTTGTCATGGAACCAGAGGAGCTCTGGTTGGTCATGACTCATTGGATGGGGAACCAGAGGTCTCTGGTTGAACATACCCTTTTGGGATGAGGAACCAGAGGTCTCTGGTTGCGCATGATGAATAAGTTCATCAATGAATTGTTGGGTTGTATGAATAATGAGCCTTGGATAGACAAACAAGAGGCTCTGGTTAAGCATGGACAACCCATGATGTAGGACCAGAGGGATTCTGGTTGCATACACATGTTTTATTCATCATTTATCTAGCATTTTGGTGTCCAGAGGCTCTGGATAGTAGAACTAGAGGCTCTGGGATGGAAAATGCATATTTATGCAATGAAAAGCTCTTTATGATGAATGAAAAGCTCCCCCAAGAATGATGCATGGGGCGAAGATTTTGAGTTTAAAACTCCCCCTTGAACCAATAGGTAGGTTCACTTTGATGACCAGAGGCTCTCGTCTATACAACCAGAAGCTCTGGTTGTGAAGGATCATGAAAAGTGATATGAAATGCGGCTAAGTATGAGAGAGAGTGGGTCTTTGAGACCAGAGGGCTCTGGTTCCAGAGACGATGAATCCAGAGGCTCTAGTCTTTAAAACCAGAGGCTCTGGTTGTAAAAGTGATGAAAAATAGTTATGAAAGAATGGTGAATAATATGCAAAATGGTATGAAAAAATGGAACCTTTGAGACCATAGGGCTCTGGTTGCAAAGGCGATGCAAAGAAATATGAAAAATTGGTTAAGTGCATGTATGTGGTGGTAGAATGGATGTGCTTTTGAGACCAGAGGGCTTTGGTTTCAAAGACTTTGAATCCAGAGGCTCTGGTCTTTAGAACCAGAGGCTCTGGTTGAGAAAAGAGTATTTACTGAAAAAGTTCACAAAGTATTGGCTTTGGACCAGAGGTCTTTGGTGCCAAAGGATGATGGATAATGTCGTAATTACATGCATGAATGATCAAGGAAGTCCAAGTTTGAGACCAAAGTGGCTCTAATCTCAAAGAATTGGAATCCAGAGGCTCTAATCTATACAACCAAAGGCTCTGGTTTGTAGGGGAATACTTGGTGAGGAAATACCAAGTATTTGTTTTGGACCAGAGGTCTCTGGTTCCAAAGGAAATTTTTGCCAAAAAATAATCTAAGTGATTCTAAATGGCCAGAGGCTCTGGTCTGTATAATCAGAGGCTCTGGTTTAGGATACTTGGAGTTTATGGCTAATATTTTATATATCACTTATAGGCATAACCATGAGATATTGAAGATCTCTGGTTTCAAACTAATGATTGCCTCTAAGTGATGAGATTCAACATACCCATCTTGCTGACTAGGAATAAAAATCTTTTCTCATCAAGAGTTTTTGTGAAAATGTCAGCAAGTTGAATCTCAGTAGGAACAAAGTACATCTTTATATTACCTTTTTCAACATTGTCTTTCAGAAAGTGGTACCTTACATCGATGTGCTTGGTCTTGGAATGCTGCACAGGATTTGCAAAGATAGATATTGCACTCTTAGAGTCACAGAGGATTGGTATCTTTTCATATTGAAAGCCATAGTCCTTAAGCTGAGTCTTCATCGAGAGAACTTGTGAACGACAACTAGCAGCAGCAACATATTCTGCTTCTGCTGTAGAGGTTGAGATACAATTCTGTTTTCTGGATGTCCAACTTACCAGCTTGTCCCCCAAGAGTTGACAACTTCCAAACGTACTCTTTCTATCAAGCTTGCACCCTGCATGATCTGCATCTGTATAGGCTATTAGATCAAAGCCAGAGTTCTTAGAATACCAGAGACCCAATGAAGGGGTTCCCTTAAGGTATCTAAAGATTCTCTTGACTGCAGAGAGATGAGATTCGTTTGGATTGGATTGATACCTTGCACAAAGACATGTAGCAAACATAATATCTGGTCTACTTGCAGTCAGATACAGGAGTGATCCAATCATGCCTCTGTAGGTTGTTACATCAACAGATTTGCCTGATGGATCAGCAAATAACTTGGCTCCTGTAGCCATAGGAGTTCTCATCGATGATGAATTTGAGAGAGTGTATTTCTTCAGAAGGTCAGTCACATACTTTGATTGATTGAAGAAAATCCCTTCTGAAGTTTGTTTTATTTGAATACCAAGGAAGAAGCTAAGTTCTCCCATCATACTCATTTCAAATTTGCTTTTCATCAGCTCTGAGAAATTTTCGCAATGTTTTGCATTCGTAGAGCCAAATATGATGTCGTCCACATATATTTGTACAAGAAGTATGTCGTCTTTATGATTCTTGAGAAAGAGGGTTGTATCAATTGTACCTTTTTCGAAGCCATTGTTGATGAGAAAGGTGGATGGAGTTTCATACCAGGCCCTGGGTGCTTGCTTCAGCCCATAGAGGGCTTTGTTAAGAAAGTAGACATACTTTGGATGTTTTGGATATTCAAATCTAGGGGGCTACTGCACATAAACTTGTTCTTGAAGTTTTCTATTGAGGAAGGCAGACTTGACATCCATCTGATAGACCTTAAAGCCTTTGTGAGCTGCATAGGCTAGGAATATTCTGATGGCTTTAAGTCTTGCGATGGGAGAAAATGTCTCATAGTAGTCAATCCCTTCTTCCTGGTAGTGGCCCTTGGCAACAAGCCTGACCTTGTTTCTTATTACTATGCCATCTTCGTCCTTCTTGTTTCGGAAGACCCATTTGGTTCCTATGGCCGTCTTCCCTTTGGGTAGAGGCATAAGGGACCATACCTTGTTTCTTTTAAACCGAAGTAGTTCTTCTTGCATTGCATCTATCTAGTTTGGATCTTGTATGTTAGACCCCATAATCCACAAAGTGTAAAAGTAATGAAAAACAATAAGTGATGAAGAACCAGAAGACCGATGAAGACATCAAGGCAGAATTGACCAAGTCTGGAGAACAACCAGAGGGTCGATGAACAACCAGGATGCGATGGAAAGAGCATCTTCATCACCCCTCTGGTCAACAACACTTAGAGTTTTCTCCAGCAATTCAACCAGAGGCATACGATGAAGATATGAAGATAAGGTTGTTTCATCATCCCATGAAAGACAGCTGGAGATGACAAGTCGACAGCTGGATTTCAAGTTTATCTTAATATTATAGCTTATCAATAGTTTAGATAAACATTATCTGTTAATAGAAGATTAGCTAAATAGTCTTACTAGATAGTTATCTTCTAATTAGTTTACTAGTATAAATAGGTGATTAGGCCTATTGTATTAAATGTCGCTTTTACGTTTTTCTTATTAATAAAGTGAAATCTTTGACACTCAAGATTGTTCTTTAATGTTCATAATTTATTCTTGAGTGTTCATCACTTTGTTCATTAAAACACTATAATTTGGTTATTCTTAACTCGATYATTAGTGTTATTGAGATATCTGAGATCAACAATGGTATCAGAGCCAATTGATTGTTTTTCAATCAAACGATCGTCCAAAATCTCTCAATTTTTTGTTTTTCTCTCTCACCAAAACGTAAAATCTCTCTTCTAAAAATTCTCAATGGCCAACTGGAATTCTGCGTATAGTGTTGGCTCCCTCACCAAGCCTCCAACTCTTCAACGAGAAGAATACCCACAATGGAAGATAAGAATGGTGAACTTCTTGGAAGGAATGGACAGGAACCTCCTGCGATCTGTAATGGAGGGTCCTTACGTTCCACAAATTCTTGTCCCAAGAGTCCCAGGAACAAACACCATAGCTGAAATTCCTGCGTACTACATGCCAAGGATGAGAAGAATTGGGATGAAGACGACATAGAACGGGTAGAGACTGACAAGAAGGCCAAACGACTGATAATCATGGCCATACCCAATGAAATCTTCCAATCCCTTGATGCATGTTCCACAGCCAAGGAACTATGGGATGCACTTGCAAGCCAACTGGAAGGAGTGGCTAAAACGAAGAAAAATCGTAGAGCATAATGTCTCAACGAATACACAAACTTCGAGGCCCTTCCTGATGAATAGATTCAGAAGACATACGATCATTTCAACACATTGATTAATCAATGTCGTCAAAATGATATCTCCAGAACTAAGGACGAAAACAATGTTTTATTCCTAAAAAGTCTTGGCGATGAATGGACTCAGCTATCTATGTCCCTTCAAGCAAATCAGGACCTAGACGGCTGGTCACTTCATGATCTGTATGGAACGCTTGCAGCACAAGAGAACGACATTATGAAGAAGAAGGTATCCATCGGTGGACCTCTCGCTCTTGCTGCCGATGAAAAGGAAATATCAAGGACCCCTACCAGAAAACATTAGAAGAAAGGAAAGAAAGCACTAGTGGTAGATTCAGAATCTGAAGACGAAACATCTGAATCAGATGATGAAATTAAAGCCTTTGCCAAATCTCTGGCCTTGATTACAAAGCAGTTCCAGAAAAAGTTCATCAAGAAACCCTATGAACGAAAAGAATTCAAGAGGGAAAGGTACCAGTCATCCTATGAAAGGAAGCCATCTAAATTTCATCAGAGGGAAGATAGAAGAGATGGAAGAGAAGAAAGAGAAGAAAGAAGAGAAGACAGAAGAGATGAGAGGAAGGAGGACAAGTATGGAAGGAAAAATGACTTCCGCTGCTTCAGGTGCGGAAAACTTGGTCATTTTTCCAAAGAATGCAGAGGACGATTGGTAAAGGATGTTGACTATTACAAGAACAAATACAAGTATAATCCTAGAGAGCGAAGCCTGATGGCCGAAAAAGAAAACTGGGTGTCTGATTCTTCATTAGATGGTGAAGACAAAGCACTCATCTGTCTGATGGCCACGTCCAATACAGAATCTGCCTCCAACTCTGATGATCAGGTATGTGAGTCTACTTCTAATGAAACCAACTCTGCTCCATCTGAGCTAGAGTTAAGGATGATAAAACTTTCAGAGGATTTCTTTAAATAAAAAGAGAAATTAAATTTTGAAAAATCTGAAAGGATAAAAGCGGAAAAAGAAGCAAGTTTCTACAAAAGAGAGACTGGCCTTCTAACCGAAGAAAAAGCAGAACTAGCTAAGGAAAAGACTTGCATCAGCACTCTTAAGAAATCATAGGAAGATAAACTTTTGGAACTAAACAAACGAATAACTAAGGACTTAAAAAAGAAAACTAAGGCCTTAAAAGAATCTGAGGCAGAAAGACTAAACTCAGTTGCTCTTAAAGATTTCTTTCAAAAAGAACGGAAAATTCTTCACAAGAAGCTTCAAACCAATGAACTTCTGATGAAGAAGTACAAAGATGCCCAAGACGTTTATGAAAAATTAAATGGTCAAATGGACACTCAAGGGATTGGATTCAATGAATTGGACTCCTTCATCGAATCAAAGAAATCCACCCTTGAATCCACTTTCAAACTTGGATGCATTCAAAAACCCGACTTTATCCCAAAACCAAAGCGAATTTTAAAAGAGTTAAAGTCTATGGAAAAACTGTCGTTTTAAGACAGGATTTTGAGAATGTGGTATACGAGAACAGTACAAGTAAGAATT
>NW_020201797.1:30860-33114 GCF_001531365.2 Cynara cardunculus var. scolymus
AGTGTGATATCCCCTACTAACAAACGAGGACCCATTATGAAATGGATACCTAAATCCCCTTAATTTGTCTTGTAGGACAAGCATGTGCAACCATGGTACATGGACTCAGGTTGCTCCAGGCACATGACTGGTGACTAAAGTCAGATGTCCTCCTTCATCGAAAAATCTGGAGGCTCTGTGACTTTTGGAGACAACAGCAAGGGTACTATCAAGGGATATGGCACTCTCATCAAAGGCAACATCTCCATCAGCAAAGTGGCTTATGTCGAAGAATTGAAGCACAACCTACTAAACATAAGCCAGTTCTACGACAAGGGTCTTGAAGTCAGGTTTCGCAAAGGTTTCTGTATCATAGAAACGAAGCTATTGATGAGAAAATATTTTTATTCCTAGTCAGCAAGATGGGTATGCTGCATCTCACCACTTAAAGACAATATATAATTAAATCAGAGATTATCAATATCTCATGGTTATGCCTACAAGTGATACAAAGAAGTTAGCCATAATCATGAAGTACTCTAAACCAGCGTCTCTGGTTCTAAAGACCAGAGCCTCTGGCCATGAAGAAATCTTTTAATATGGCTTAAAGTTTTTCGTCGCCTTTGGACCAAGAGACCTCTGGTCCAAAGCAAATACTTAGCTTTTATTCCCTAAGTATTGCCTTCGCTACCAGAGCCTCTGGTTCTATAGACCAGAGTCTCTGGATTCTCTCTCTTTGAGACCAGAGCCTCTGGATTCTCATCCTTTGAGACAAGAACCCTTTTGGACTCCATCACATTATTTCTATTTAACCAGAGCCTCTGGGTCTAAAGACCAGAGTCTCTGGTTTCCAAGTCCTTTGTAACCAGAGACCTCTGGTTTCCAAATAAGACTTTGCATGCTAAATTCCCCTTTCATTCATCTTTCTTATCATCTCTAAGACAACCAGAGCCTCTGGTTCTAAAGACCAGAGCCTCTGGATTCATACTCTTTGTAACCAGAGCCCCTCTGGACCCAAAGACTCCCCCCTCCTTCTCTCACTCTTTCACTTAACCATTTTTTTTTTCATTCTTCATTTCATCGCCTTTGGAACCAGAGCCTCCGGTCCTAAGGACCAGAGCCTCTGGATTCAAAGCCGTTGGAACCACAGCCCCTCTGGTCTCAAAGGCTTAACCATTATACTCTTTCACATACACTTAACCATTTTCTCATACATCTTTTTTCTCGCCTTTGCAACCAGAGCCTCTGGTTCTAAAACCAGAGCCTCTGGTTCTAAAGACCAGAACCTCTGGATTCACTGTCTTTGGAAACAGAGCCCTCTGGTTTCAAAGACCCATTCATATGCATATCCATTTGCATACTTGGCCATATTTCATACATCTTTCCATCATCCTTCACAACCAAAGCCTCTGGTTGTATAAACCAGAGCCTCTGGTCACCTAAATCATCCTTATTATTGGTTCTAAGGGGAGTTTTTAAAACTCAACCAATATACATGCATCATTTGAGGAGGAGCTATTCATTCATCATGAATATCCATTGCATACATATGCATTTTTTTAATACCAGAGCCTCTGGTTCCTCTATCCAGAGCCTCTGAACATCTAAATCCTACATAATAAACCAAGTATCAAACCATAACTCCATTTGTCCTACATAATGGATTGCCCATGCTTAAACAGAGCCTATGGTTTGTCATCCAAGGCTTCTTAATCATGCAATCCAATATTCCATCGATGAATTCCTTCATCGATATCCAACCAGACCACCTCTGGTTCCCGATAAAATGAGTTTTGTTCAACCAGAACTCCTCTGGTTACAAGACAAAATCATTTTCATCAATAAACCCATCTTAATTGAAATTTTTTTAAGATTATATGAAATTGCATCTTTTGTGACTAAAAACTATACAACATGGGTTTTTACAAGACCAAAACTTCGTAATTTGTATTAATCTTACAATTAGATGGACTTTTTTAAATCGTTTTTGGAGCAATACTTAACGAGATATTATTTGGAATAACTTCTTATTTCAAATAATCCATACGTCATCCACACATGCGCCTGACACCATATACAGCATGTTCCCCATAAACCCTTTCAAATTTCCCTTCCCTAACCCCGCCTTGACACGTGTCCTCCAATATTAATGGCATGTACAATCAAGACGGCTCACGATCTCCAAATCAAATCGTCCATTACCCAACCACCTCTACTTTTTCATGATTATTTCAATATAATAATCAAGAAACTGTTTCCCATTCCCACCCCCCAC